>NW_026068214.1:115907-140953 GCF_014885135.2 Alexandromys fortis
TGGGGACCTTGGGGGAAAGATTCAAGGAGGGAGGGGAGAGCCAGGGAGAGAAGCAGAGAAAAATGTAGAGCTCAATAAATATTAATAAAATTAAAACAAAAATCCCTCATGCAGGCTAGGCAGGCACTCTACCACTGAGTTAAATGGAAGTACTATCTGTGATGGCAACAAAACGAAGAGCAAGCTTTAAAAGAGTGTACATGTGTTGATATAACCTCTAATTTCTGGCCAAAACTTTTGGATCCACATAAACAGTATGGTAAGCTTTGGGACAGGAAAGAGTTAAGTCTGAGAATAGAGAGCAAAGGCTGGGAGTGTAAACCTGCAGTAGTGTTTGCCTAGGGTGTTTTGAGGCTCCAGCTTCAACCTCTAGCATCATAAAGAAAAAGACCAAGCACAAACAAATGAGAGAACATAAAGGGAGTGGGAAGGTGTGTAGGACAGAGGAGAGAGGGATGGGCCAAGAGAGCAATAGTGATTTTCTCCCCCAATCTCATACTCATGCCTGTAACCCAGCAAGCAATCAATACAGCAGAGATGAGATTTGTCTTTACTGTGTATGAGAAGGTAGGAAAGGCATGTCACCAGAGATATGAAGGCTCTAAGAGCTAGTTCCAGGACAGACTTCACATATGAATAGTGATTATTTTTCTTCCCAGATAGAGCCTGGATTAAAATTGCAACAATTCTTGCTTCTTCCTGCCAAAGATCCTAGTGTTCACTACCTCAATTAGCTCCCCTCCTTCACAGGTGAACAGCTTATCGTCACTTGAGGCAATTTCCTGTTAGCGTTTCTTGAAACTCTTGGGAACACTGGACTGCTTGGATTATGAATTGGCACATTTTAGCCCATTTAATTTACTGCAGGTTTTCAAGTGAGACCTTTTCCCTACAGAGAAGGTAGCTGAGGCATAGGCTACCCTCAGGGAACTCGCACCATAAAACGCAGAAAACAGAGAACACGTACAACTGTGAGAGGCTGTAGGAAGGACCCTACGCCCTCAACACTTTATTAAGACCTTATTGCTTAAGTAGTTAGACACTGATTAGCTATAAACGTTTTCTGTACCTGGTCCCTGGTTACTCTGCAGAGCCTTCCGAGGCTGTTGGGAGGTGGAATACCACTAGGAGGGGGAACGAGTGGGAAAAACAGTACCTCCTAGGTGCCTTAGAGGTCAAGTGGGCTTCAGCGGGGCCCTTGAGTTAGCACAGGGGTCAGGAGTGTAGGCTTAAGCCAGGGCCCAGGGGCAACGTTTCCTGAGATGAACAAACCCCAGCCCCCTCTGACCTTTCCAGAATGGCTGGGAAAGAGGAGCAGCACTGTGGAGAGGGCAAACTAAGAATCCCTTATGTGGCCACCATGCCGGGCGGAGCAGCCAGCACCAAGCTTCAGGCACCACAGCAGGCAAGAAGAGCAAACTTAAGTAGCCATGTGCATGCAGGACGAGGCAGGGTTCCTCAAGGACAGGATGCCCGGGCTTCGGTTTGGAGCTTCCAGTTCTTTAGTATGAAGGAATATAGGGGTGTGGTTAGGCGCTTCCTTAACCAAGCCCACTCTTTATACCTCCTAGGGGTAACGCTCACCCCCCTGAACATCCAAAGGCCACGGCCACCTCAGTGTTTCTTACAAGGCACTTGTTACAGGGCTGCTGGGCGGGGTGTGGTGGTAAGATAGGAGGTGGCTCTGGTGGTTGCATCTAATCTACACAGCCACAAGTGGGTGTGGGGGCAGCCAAGGCCTTAGGGGCTACCGTAGTACAAGCACACAGCCAGGCCAATGAGCAGCGTGGCCAGGAAGAAGACGGCTGTGAGCTGGAGCTGCAGCAGCACTGCTGAAAGCACAGCGTTGACCACCAGGGAGCAGGACACGACGAAGAGGCGCGTGATGCTGCTGCCGTGCTTCATGACAGCCGACATGAGCAGTCCGTTTACCGCCTGGTTCAGCACCACCAGCACTGCCCACCCAGAGAAACCCTCCAGGAAGCCCGGGCCGGGGCCGCTGCCGGCATACAGTCCAAGGTTCAGGATCACCCCGAAAGTGTAGAGGAAGAGGTTCTGAAGAGCCAAGGGCAGCCGCTGTCGCTTCATGATCAGCTCTGTGTACACCGAGGACAAGCCGGAGATGAGGCAGTACAAGAGGAGGAGCACAAGTCCCAGGGGAGTGATATGCAAGGCCATGGCACGGGATCCGGCTGCTGACGGAGGTCCAGGAAGGGTGCTCATGGGTTCCTGAAAGCCACCCGACGCATAGCAGGCTCCTGCAGCCATCAGCAGCAGCAGTGCCAACCCCTGCCGTGCAGAGAGGCGACGCCCAAGGCAGAGGCAGTACAACAGAGCTGTGCTTCCAATTTTGAGATTGCTCAGCACCTGGTAGGTGCTGGGGTCCATGTAACGCTGCAGATAGATCACCAGGTTGTTGTTGGCGCCATAGAGCAGGGCTGACAGGGCAAAAGGGGCAGCCTGGCGCCAGGGTGCTGTGCCCTGGGGCCATGTTTGCCAGCCCATCAGGAGGGAGAAGGCGCACAGCAGTAGTTTGGTCAGCTCAGTGAGCAACACAGCTGAGGAGGGCCGGAAGGGCACTCGGCCATCCACATGGCACAGGGCTAGGAACGGTGCATGGGCACCATACATGGCAGTAGACAGGAATAGCATCAGGGTCCAGCGAGCCTGTCTTGGACGGGCTAGGCCTGGCACACCCCCATCTTCTACACTCATGGCCTACACCAGACCCTGGGTGGCCTGTGTAGCTAGCAAGCGACAGAGGGACGGGGAGGCATCTGAAGGAAATCGAGTACAGAATGGTGGTGCATCACCAGAGAGAATACTGAACGTCAGAGTCAGGTGCACGCTCCACAGTTAGGGCTTGAAGGCGGGGCTCATGACCCATAGTTTAGGGGTTAGTCCCATGGAACTAGGGGGGGAAGGAGTGCAGGGTGCAGGCTGACCGAGCACTGTCCACTCTCCGCAGAAGGACAAGCAAGGATGAAAGAGACAGGTCAGCTGGAGACAGCAAATGAACAATGGCAGGGGAAGCCAGACAGAGAGTCTGTGATAGAAAGGCCTCTACCTGCAGGCCCAACACGCCCATCCTGCCTTCCCCAAAGGATCTAGTCGGGCCCCTTTCGTAGTGACCTAAAGTAGTTCTTCAGGGTCTTCTCCACGTTGGGTACAGCATATGACTGAGCTACATAGATGCCAGTGCAAGTGCCCACGGCGAAGCCCAATACTGCGGATGCCCTCAGTTTGGCCACCACATAGCCTGCCAGGAATCCCTTGAGAAACGGGGAGGACAAGAGCGAGCCATCCTGCAGGGAAAAACACAGAAGCAAATCAGGTGTGCTCTCCTCTTTAAGCTGGGCTTAGAGCATTCGACTGTTGCCCGTCTTCACTGCGACAGCTACGCTCTTTTCTCCAAGGATTATCTCAAAATTCTGGAGCCAGAAAAAGAGTGTCAGAGACCCAAGCACACAATACCAGACTCCAAGAGGGCTCTACCCAGGATGCCATTCACCTAGAATGCAAGAGAGGCTTCTGGGGAACCTGAGCCCTGCCTGTTCCTCCAGTACCATTTCCCAGCATGGTCGCTGATGATGACCGCAAACTACCCTTCTCCTGCTTCCTGTTCACAATGCTGCTCATCACCAAGGTTTGTCTGTGCTGTACCTGGAATGCCCCCACCCCGACCTCACCTATTGAACACCTATTTAGGATCTCAGCTTCAGTGCTATTTTTCCCTCCCCTGCTGGTTTTGAGACAGGGTCTCTTGCGTGTAGCACTGGCTGGCCTACAATCCTCTAGGTAGCCCAGGTTGGCCTTGAACTTGTCTGCACCACAATGCCCAGTTCCAGTTTTTTTTTTTCCTCAGGGAGACTTTCGTTGAGCCCTCAATGTCCATTCGCTAAACTAAAACTCTACGTGCTATTTATTCAACATTCCCAAGAGCAACTGGGCCCTTACCTGGCTCACGCCACTGTTGACTTCATCCTCCACACGCTGCTGGAGGCGCTCCAGCTGGTTCTTGAGAAATGTCAGGTCCTTAAGCTTCGGCAGAGAATCCTAGGACAAGGGAGAGGCTGGCTCCAGCAGGCTTGACCCAGTCCCATGCCCTGCTCAATTTTATCAGAGGCTAGGAACTAGGTGAGCTGTGGGAGGGATGGTGGGAAGAACCGAATAAATCTCTTCCTACAACACCTTCCCGAGGCAGCAGCGATGAAGGAAGGCAGACACTGAAAAGCAAAACACTCCCGTGGGGGCCGGGAGGTGACAGATGGGACGTGCATGAGGAACTTGTAATGACTTCCACAGAATCTCGGGGCAAGCAGAGGCACTTCTATTTAGCTTTAGGAAGGAAATACTATTGGCTGAAGTACAAGCCTGCTGAAAATGGCCATTAGCCTGCTTTCGTTGCTGTGTCCCGGTACCTGACAGAGAAACTGGCAGGCTAGGAATAAATCTGTGGGTGATGCTGGGCTTCTGGACCAGCTGGGAATAACAGGTTGAAGCAGTTTCCCGTACAATTCGAGGTTAACCTGCTATCTGCTCAGGTCATCTCACACTGAATGAGAATACACGAATATGTGGCGAACATGTGTCAGCAGGAGGGTGGCTACAAGACTCGGGTCTGGTGGCAGGTCCGTAGGAAGCAGGAAGTGTCTGAGTGAGGGCGGTGGTAAGGGTGGAATGGAAATGCTGTCTCTGTAAGGGAGACTTCAGGGGCGAGGAAACGGCCCCAATGAGCACTGCTACAGAGTGATTATATTTGAATGTGTGCTCCCAATTAGGCACCGTGTCAGTCCCGGGAAGAGTAGCCCTTCGCCTAAAGCCCCCTACTGTTGAGGCAGTTGACAGGAACCCAGGGGAAAAAACAAGAATTATCCCCGTCGTCTCTGCTCAAATCTATAAAGGTTAAAGAATTTGAAAACCACGCCGACCGAAGCACCCCTAGACTTCAACTCACCTTGTCATCCGCCATCTTCCCCGCCGAACTTGTTGCGCATGCGCAGCCCCGCCCCCGTATGTCAGAGGTTACTTCCAACTCTACCGAGGGTAGAGGCACTTCCGGGGCATTTCGGGAAAAGGCGGGGCGTTTTTTCCCTATTACTCTAGGCTGTGCTCAGGCACGGCCACCCGATCCCTCCCGTCTGGTCCTGGGCCGTATACGCGGGCGGGCAAAGGTCGGGACGTGATGATCTCATGCTCCACGCGATGATGTCATCCGCGCCCTGGTGCACACAGGGCACGTTCTCGCCGGTCCTCCGCCGTCCGAGGAACTCCTAGTTGCCTACGGGTGCGGGATTCATAGTGTCGGTGCACTTCGTAGGGCGCACGCACCGAGACGCGCGAGGACTCGGCGACCCGGACGCCGCGGCGCCTGCAGCTCAGGCCCGCCTCTGCCCTTCCCCAAGGCCGGCCCAATCCCGCCCCGTTGGCCCGGCGGTCTCCGGCGCAGAGGCTGGGCTAGGGGACCCTGCAGCTCCGGAGGTCGCCGTGGGCTGAGAGCGCAGGCTGTCAGAGGCTATGTTGGGCAAGGATTATATGCTGGCCATCATTCTGGTCAACTGCGATGGTGTGCACCGAGGGTCCGGTTGGGAGGACCAAAAGCTGAGGGTTTATGAGGGGTGAAGGAAGGCTTAAACATGGGGTGGAGGTGGGTGGCATCTCGGGAACGAGAACCAGGGGATAAGGGAACACTGATCCTTGCATGTGCTGTCTTTACGATTGGGGAGTTTAGGGCTGTCTCCTCTGGGATGGAACGAGGGTTATGACAGAGTCGTTGGGAACTCACGAGTAATGTGGCCCCTTGATTTAACCCCTTGTTCCTATAGATGACTTGTGGGGGGACCAAAATCTGGAGGGGGAGACAGGATTACCCCCTGGCTGGAGAAAAATCCGTGATGCTGCAGGCACTTACTATTGGCATGTACCCAGCGGTAGCACTCAGTGGCAGCGCCCAACCTGGGAACTAGGAGGTGCAGAGGACCCAGGAACGGTAGGTGGAGCGTGAGGAGGGGGTCTGAGCTCATGTGTGCACCTAGGCCTGCTACTACACTGACTAATCTCTATTCCATAGAGGACGGAGGGGATTTGGGAACTGCGACCCCCCAAGGGGAGATCCTTCTCCAGCCTGGACAGTTCATTGAACCGGAGGTAACAGGGGTGGCCCAGGCCAAACGAAAGCCTTGCGGTTACCGTGGCACTCAAAAGAATGAAGCTGGACCCACAGTTTCCTGTTTTTCTTTCTTTCTTTTTTTTTTTTTTTTTTTTGAGATGGTCTCAGATTTCACTGTGTATGTAGCCATAACTGACCTGGAACTCACACAGTAGACACCGTGCCTGTCTCCACAATTTGCTTTTAAACTGTAGTTCTGGACTTTGGGGCTCTATTTGTGCTTGTCTTTCCCATGTTCTTGACGGTTGTGTATTTTGATTTTTGTCTGTTGCAAGTCCTTATCATTAGGTCTATATTCTGTGTCCTCTGTCCTGACCCATCATGTTCTAGTAGACTCCATCCGATCACTTCAGTTTTTTTTTTTTGGGGGGGGGTGGTGTGGGGTGAGAGGATTCCTATTTTGTGTTCTACAGTCTCTTGTTCTAGTTTGAGGCTTTTGTCCACACTTTTAATTCATATCTGTATTTATTTTAGTTTATGCCTGTGTCTCGTGTACTGGGTTTCTTCAAATTTTGAACTGTACTTGGTTAACCATATTCTGGGGCCTGCTTTTTCTGGGTTTGCATTTGTGGTGCTATATTTTGGGTCTTGTCCCAGATTCTGTGCTTGATCAAGTAGGCTAGGTTTCGCCATTGCCCCTAAGGTAGGAATCCTAACCCTTTCACTGGCTCTCATCTGTTCCAGTAACTCTCTGACATGGTGTGGTGAAGAATCCTGTGTCCGGAGCCTGGAGCCAGGAGCTAAGGTAGTGGCTGAAGCTGAGGGCCAGTTTCAAGGGAAAGATCAGGGGTAGAATTATTCAGTGAGTGGGCTGATAAAGAATAGGACGACCGGAGTTGATGTGGACGGGTCCTGTGTCTCCCGTCATGCCACTCCACAGCTTGTCACCTCTTTTTCCCCATCTTGTCAGTGCTTTGCAGTCCGCTCTCTGGGCTGGGTAGAGGTGCCTGAGGAGGACCTGGCACCAGGGAAGAGCAGTATTGCTGTCAATAACTGTATCCAGCAGCTGGCCCAGACTCGCAACCGGAGCCAGCCCCATGATGGTGCCTGGGGTGAGGTGAGTTGTCTGATTTCTCCAGGGGTTCACCCTATGGCTCAGCAGAGGTAGGTTTTCCGTAAATTGCTTGTTTGCCGTGTTAGCCACCTTCATCTGTCAACTCTCTGTCCTTGGCAGGGCCAGAACATGTTGATGATCCTGAAGAAAGATGCCATGAGCCTGGTGAATCCCCTGGACCACAGTCTGATCCATTGTCAGCCTCTGGTTCACATCCGTGTCTGGGGTGTGGGCAGCTCCAAGGGCCGGTGAGGACTTCTGTGTTCCCCCGAGCAAGAGTTGCATCACCCTTCCCCCTTGCAGGCTGCCATCCCCACTGATGCTGAACCCTTGGACACAGATCACTGATGTGGACCCAGCATGACCTTCCCTGCCTGGTTCAGTCCTGGTTGGGGTGGGTGGGCCCATGGGCCCAGCGCAGCAGGGACAGATGGGGGAGAGGCTGAGAGGCTGGGCTGATTTTATCCTGTGCTCCCACATGCTTCTGGAACAGTGACAGGTATGTGACAACTAGATCCTCTGAGCCCTGTCCCTGGCTTCTCTACTCCAACTGTGCCATATCTTTAGCTTAACTTTAGAAGTTTCTTGTAGGCACTTAGAAGCCCCTGGCCTAAATAGTCTTATACCTGCCCTTGCTAGGGACTTTGCCTTTGTTGCGGGTGACAAAGACAGCTGTATGCTCAAGTGCCATGTGTTTCGCTGTGATGTGCCTGCAAAGGCCATTGCAAGTGCTCTACAGGGGCTCTGTGCACAGGTGAGGGCCAGTGGTGGCCAGGGAATATTGAGTTGGGTTAGGGTGGGCTTGGCTCCTGACCCTAACTTCCCTTTCTTTCTGTGTGCCTTATGCTGGCTGTGCTGTATTTTAGATCTTGTCGGAGAGGGTAGGAGTCAGTGGAGAAGCTGCTTGCTGTTCCCCAGATCCTATTTCCCCTGAAGACTTACCAAGGCAAGGTATGGGGAAGGGCTCGCTGCATTGCAACATCAGGCTGCTTTAGTGAGAGATGGAGGTGGTATGGGGGTGGGGTTCCTGGTGAGTTGGCTTCTTCCTGGAGAGTCTAGATCCAAGAATCCAAAGCAGTGAATTGAAGGTGCATCTCAGGCTCTCCTTTACTAGCCTCTAGCTTGAGTCCTGGCATATTCATTAGGGTGCAGAAGCGAGGCATGGTGAGGCATGGTATAATCCTAGCACTTGGAAGGCAGAGATAGGAAGACTGTCACAAGTTCCAGGCCAGCCAGAGCTGGTTACATAGTAAAACCTATACATAGTGGTGTAGTCCACAGCAAGGGAAGGGGCAACTGAGTTTTTGTGCTAGATTGGTGCTTGATATGTATGTTTCAGTGGAGTTGCTGGATGCAGTGAGCCAGGCTGCTCAGAAATACGAGGCACTGTACATGGGAATCCTACCAGTCAACAAAGCCATGGGTAAGGACTAAGGGGGCTGATGGCTCCGGTGTGTTAGGAAAGAGAGTATGGGTGAGGTGAGAGCTACATTGTATGAGTCTTAGAGTTCTTGCATTACCTTATATAATTTGGGATATACCCATTCTTCCAACTCAGAATTCCAAGCTCAGCCCCAGCTCTTCTTTTCCCATCTTTCTGAATCCCAAGTTAATGAAAGGGTCCTAGAAACTCTCTGTACACTCTTTCGATCCAAGCCAGACAGCACAGCAGGCATGTCTCCTCAGGTATGGATGTGCTGAATGAGGCCATTGGTACCCTCACTGCCCGGGGGGACCAGAAAACCTGGGTTCCTGCTATGCTCAGTGTGTCTGACTCTCTGATGACTGCGCATTCCATTCAGGTATCACGGGAGGGTGAAGTTCGGGGCTTTGGAGGGTAAGCAGGCATGTTGAGGTGGGGGTGTGTGTCTTTACTGGAAGTATTGGGTCTAGCAATTGCTTAACTATGTAGTGATTAGGCTTTGTGTGGGCAGGCAGAGGCTAGTGCAGAGGAAGAACCATTGTGGCAGTGCCCTGTGCGTCTTGTGACCTTTATTGGTGTTGGCCGTGATCCACATACCTTTGGCCTCATCGCAGACCTTGGTTGTCAGAGATTCCAGTGTGCAGCCTTCTGGTGCCAGCCTCATGCTGGGGGACTTTCTGAAGCTGTACAAGCTGCCTGTATGGTGAGTTAGGGATGGAGTGGGAATAGGAGAGGTTTTCCTTGTAGCCACTCTGTATTATGGAATGGGTTCAAGATGGGCAGCTCCACTTAAATCACAACCCAGTGATCCCAGGGCCAAATTTGGTTCACAAGCATATCTGGCTCTTAATGCTGTTTTTGCTAAGTTTTGTGTTGGTTACTAACACTTAATAATCTAGGGCATTTTGTATAATAATTGCTATTTCTGATTTTTTTTTTTTTTTTTTTTGGTTTTTCAAGACAGGGTTTCTGTGTGTCGCTTTGTTGCCTGCCCTGGAACTAGCTCTTGTAGTCCAGGCTGGCCTCGAACTCACAGAGATCCTCCTGCCTCTGCCTCTCGAGTGCTGGGATTAAAGGCGTGTGCTACCACCATCCAGCGGCTTATTTCTGATTTCTTAAAGTATGGGGAATACTAATACGACGTGTACACACACACACACACACACAAACACTCGTGGACACACTTTCCTTACACGTTTCAGCATGCAAGTGAAGGTGTGCTATACAAAGTGGGCACCATTACTGATTTAACATACTTCTTGGTGTATGTGGGTGTTTGAATGAAGGATACTTAAGCTACGTTAATTCAGTTCACTTGTTCATTCAACAAATGAGTATCTACAGGGTCCAACCACTGTAATTAATCCTAAAAAGTCATTGCTATAGAAGGCATATATAGCCTTTGCCATCACAGAATGAAGCAGAAACACATCAGAAGCAAGTTACATTACCACATGATGGAGATGCTTCCTCACCTGTAGGGGGAAAAGAAAAGACACCCAAAGAAGTGGGCCAGGTGAAGAGACAGGGCAGATATACCAGAGAACCTCAGGAATGGACGTGAGAGAGGTGTTTAGTGGGTTAGAGTCCCTGAGAAATGTGGTGTGCTTGGCCTGCAAGAGGATGCAGTGATAGCACAACAAGAATGACAGAGCAGGTCGGAAGAACCTTAGATTAGCCTGGGCCACTGAAGACAGTAAAGTGAGATCTGCAGATTTTACCCACTTATGCTGCAGTGCAGGTACACAAGAGGAGGTAGGAAGGCTGAGTAATTAGTATCTGCACGGAGTAATTTAAATAACTAAGAGTTTGATTGGGACAGTTATTTTGGGGATGGGTTGGGTTTGTAGACTTTCTCTTCACTAGAGAATCTGTTTTGCCAGATACTGTTACAAAACACTGAGAGATGGAGGATAGTCTCTTGTGGTAGGTGTAGTTAAGAGTGCAAGCTTTGACCGGATGGTGGGTGGTGGCACATGACTTTAATCCCAGCACTTGGGAGGCAGAGACAGGAGGATGTTTGTGAGTTCGAGGCCAGTTTGGTCTATAAGAGCTAGTTCCAGGACATGAACCAAAGCTACACAGAGAAACCTTATCTCGGAGGGAAAAAAAAAGGAGTATAAACTTTGGCCAGATAGTTGGTATTGCATGCCTTTTTAATCCCAGCACTCAAGAGGCAGAGGCAGGCGAATCTCTGAGTTTTGAGGCCAGCCTGGTCTACAGAGTGAGTTCCAGGATAGCCAAGGCTGCAGAGAAACCATGTCTCATAAAAAGCAAGATCAACCAACCAAAAAAACACAAAAAATGCAAGCTTTGCAGCTGGACAGACTTACATTTGAATGCCAGATATAACATTTTCTGTTTGTGCGACCCTAGACCAGTGGTTCTCAATCTTCCTCATGCGACAGTCTTTTAATATAGTTCCTCATGTTGTGGTGACCCCCCCCAACCATAAAGTGATTTTGTTGCTACTTCATAACTAATTTTGCTACTGCTATGAATCGTTATGTAAATATTATTTTAAATGTAAATAAAATCTGTTATGCAGGACATCTGGTATGTGATCCCCCACAGGTTGAGAACCACTGCCTTAGACAAGTCATTTATCTCTGAACCTTGGTATCTTCATTTGCAAGATGAGTAAAGCAACACCTCATGAATAACTTAGGTTAAATTAAATTATCACACAAAGCACGTAACATAGTGTCTAGCTTTCCTTAAGTACTCAGTAAATGTTGAGCTTTATGTTTTTGTTTTTGAGCTACATGGGAATGCTGGACAGAATTCTTGGCCAGTTACCTGCCTCACAGAAGCTTTCAGGTGTCCAAGGGCAGAAAACTGGATGTTCACATACTCCCCTTCTTCCTAGGTTCAATACCAGAAGTGTCTGGTGGCCTCAGCAGCTCGGGGTAAGGCCTGGAGTGCCCAGGCCCGTGCCCGCCTTCGGCTCAAGCGGACCAGCTCCATGGACTCCCCTGGTGGCCCCCTGCCTCCCCCACTACTCAAAGGAGGGGTTGGTGGTGCTGGGGCAGCTCCTCGAAAGCGGGGCGTCTTCTCATTTCTTGATGCCTTCAGGCTAAAACCTTCTCTTCTCCATATGTCCTAAACTGATCTTAGAGTGTTGGGGAAGGAGGCTTTACACTCCTCCAGTTCCCAGGGTTCTGTAGCCTCTCACCTTCCTGCCTATCCCCGATACTTGCCTACCCTCTACTTATTACCAAGTTCCTTGTTTATATGGATGACTGAGAGGCCCTGCACTATAACTTAGGCCCCTGGCACCCTTTTCCTTGGGTCCTTATGTTCCTTGCCCCTGTCCAACCCTGGACAATTGGCTCTACCTCAGCAACTTTATAGCAGAATCAGTGCAAATAAAAATCCCTCAGTGACCTCACTAGTTGTGAGTATATTAGACGTGGGATAAGGTTGGAGACCATCAGCTTGTGTGAGGTGGGTATGTATGCTTGGTGTTGTTGACTGCCTTTAGTCACACGGGGCATGGTGCATAGTGGAAATGTGACTGCATTCATTCAGCAAACAATTTACGAGATTTTCTGTGCCAGATATTAAAGTAGGCCTATCAGGATTCCTTCTGAGACTTTCTGAGGCGAAACAACCAAATAGGTAAGCAGAAGATAACAGGAACTACCAGAGGGTTGTGGGAGCTCAGCTGAGACTTGTCCAAGGCATTTCAGAAGACTTCTGAAGAGTTGACATATTTGTGTACTGAAGAAGTTCTTCTTAGTGAGCCTAGAGAAAAAAATTGTGCAGGCAGTCTACTGATAAGCGAGCTTCCAGAGGTTGATGTGATTAGATCAAGCAGGTACTTCTGGTGAATTTGCGCCTGAGAGCAAACTAGGAGACATTAGAAAAACCTACCTGTTTGGTGCCCCTTGACAAAGTCTCCATCCAGATCATCTTTTTTTGTTTGTATTTCGAGACAGCGTTTCTCTGTAGCTTTGGAGCCTGTCCTGGAAATAGCTCTTGTAGGGAACTAGCTCTTGTAGACCAGGCTAGCCGCCTGCCTCTGCCTCCTGCCACCACCCTGCTCAGCCAGTTGTCTTTTAAGGAATTGGTGCCTGATCTCTAGGCAGCCCCTCTTATACCACCAGGCAACAAGCTGGACTGAGTGAGTAAGCTACCGCCCCGGAAATGACGCGCTGCCCCGCTGGCACTGGCGGCGCGGAAGTAGCGATGGCGGAGCTTTACGTGAAGCCGGGTGAGCAAGCCGGGTGGGCTGGCTGTGGGTACTCGGCCCGAACTCTGACTCCCCCTGACTCCAGAGTAACCTCCGTTGGGTGCCCGGTCACCTTTCACACACTTCCTTGCCTTCGCAGGCAACAAGGAACGCGGCTGGAACGACCCTCCGCAGTTCTCTTATGGGCTGCAGACTCAGACTGGTGGACCCAAACGCACGCCCCTTACTAAGAGGGTCGCGGCCCCGCAGGATGGATCCACTAGAGGTGTGTAAGGGCCGTGGGCGGAATCCTGTACGGAAAGATGGTGTCCGTGATAAACCTGTCCCATCGGCCTGTTTTCCTCTCTCAAGGGAGAGGAGTGGGCTTGGGAGCCAGTAAGAGGCTAAGCGCAGGCGCTTTTCGAGCCTGTTCTTTCTGCTGCCCTGGTCAGTAAATGGTATGTTGGACAAAAGGACTAGGCTCACTCAGACTGTTTTCAGATATTCCTTGCCTAGTCTCTTCCCACGATCCTACTATGATCTTTGTGTTATAAGCATCTCAGACTTTGTGTTACTTACTCATTTGCTTAATTAGTATTTACTGAGTACTTGTCAAGCTAGAGCCAGGAACAGTTTGAGTGCAAACTAAAACATAGTGAACAAGCTAAAAGGTCTTGGTGGGGACTCCGCAGAGAAGCACGTTTCCAGGTAACCTTTCCTGGGGGCTATTTAAGTAAACACGGAAATGTGACTAAAAGGTGCAAAAGTATTTCAAGCACAATAAACAGGTAAGTGCAAACTCTGAGAGGAGAACAACTTTGCCTGGTTCAGAAACTGAAGTACAGTGCTTCAAAAAAGATTTTTTTAAAAAAGTGGAGTGTTGCAAGATAGGTTTGCAGGTGGTGGGATGCTATATTTGATAAGAAAAAGAAATTTAAGGGGTTTTGAGAGCAAACAGTAAAGTCCATTTGTTTGTTCATGGGATGACAGAGTAAAGGCCAAGAAGTGATCATAATGGAGAAAAGAAATAGTCATAGGAGGGAAGCCTAAAGAAGGGCTGGACTACAAAGTACAAGTGGAGAGATGCCCTCCACTTACTCCAACAGGAGCAAGCACTTTCTGCGGAAGGAAGGTGGCCCCAATGGGTGGATTAAAAGGACCAGTGGAGAGTTCCTGAGCTGGGCATGGTGGTGTATGTCTATGGTCTCAGTATTCAGAAAGCCAAGGCAAGAGGAGTGCCACAAGTTTGATGCCCGCCTGTGCTAGAGTGTAACCCTGTCTCAAACAGAAAAAAAAAAAAATCCCACTTGATGGCTTTATCAGTGAAATAAGGCATGGCCAGAAATAGGAAAAGGAAGTGTTTACAGAAAGTGAAGTTTAGAGATGTGAAAATGCTTATTTTTTTTGTTTCTTGAGACAGGGTTTCCCAGTAGCTATGGAGCCAGTCCTGGAGCTGTCTCTGTAAACCAAACTAGCCTCAAACTCAGAGATCTGCCTTCCTCTACATTCTGAATGCTGGAATTAAAAGTTTGTGCCACCACTACCCGACGAAAATGTTTTACTCTTTTTTTTTTTTTTATTGAGCTATACGTTTTTCTCTACTCCCCTCCCTTCCTTCCCTTTCCCCTTTAAAAATCTGTCAGTGAAAAGTGTTTGATTATATGGGGGACTGGAGAAATGTCTCAGTGGTTAAGAGTACTTGCTGTCTAGAGGATTTGAGTTTGGTTCCCAACATGCTTTGGTTTAATCAATAAAATTGGGCAGTAAAAGGTAAGAGATGAACTGTGTTCAGATTTCATAGTTGATTAAACATTGTGAACAAAGAGAAATGGGAATAAAATGATCATTGGAGGGTACTAAGCCTTGTTGCTTGATCTAGTTTGAACATTTCAGCCCCAACTTCAGAAACTTCTGGACCACCTCCAGTGGGTCATCCACCTCCTTCAAGTAAGGCTTCCAGGCCTCCACCTATGGGGACTTGTCCTGCTACTGGTGTGGAACCCCCAGCTTCCCCAGTCACTGAGTCTGAGGTTCTGATGGAAGATGTACTGAGACCTCTGGAACAGGCGTTGGAGGACTGCCGTGGCCACACAAAGGTAGGCCCTGGTACTTCCAGGAGTGGAAAGGACTTCTATCCAATGAAGTATGGTTCTTAAAAACAGCACTTCTGATGGGACCTTAAGGAGTCTCTCAAAATTTTCCAGGGAAATGGACACCGATGTCAGAGGGATTCTCAGGACTTTTGAAGGACCATCTACCAATAGAGGCTTTATGGGAATGAGTTGTATTTAATTTAACTCCTATTAGTGTTAATAAGCCTATTTATTTTTGTAACTTGAGGCCATTCATAATGTACTCGGTTGTTTTTGTGCTGTCTGGGAGAGAAAGGGAAGCTTTGTATGAAGGTTTCTTCAGCCCTCTAGAGACAAAGGATTGAAGAAAGGAGATGCAGCGTGGTAGTACCACCTTTGGCCATGTTTTCCTTATTTGAACAGTAACATTAAGATGAGTCTCTAAGGGGCTGAGGAGGCACTGAAAAGTTAAAATTCTTGTCATGTCTGTCTTTTGTCTTTGGAGGAGATCCATAGGTTTCATTTTATTTTTAGTGGGGGACTTCTATCCTTTGGGTAAAGGAATATGAACTCTAAAATGACCAAGAGTCAAACTCCTGAGCCGGAGAATGCACATAATGGCAGCACTGAGTTGGATCGGTTTCTTTCTCAGAAACAGGTGCATGACGATATCAGCCGACGCTTGGCACTGCTTCAGGAACAGTGGACTGGAGGGAAGTTGTCAATTCCTGTAAAGAAGAGGATGGTACTGCTAGTGCAAGGTATGGGTGGGGTCCTTTCTCCTCCCATTGATGGCTGAACTGGCAGGTGAAGAGGTTTTTACTTATTGGGAGGGAAGGAATGGAAGACATGAGTATTACTTCCAAGTGCCAATATTACTTGCTCAAGCCCTGTCTCTCCTCAGAACTTTTACACCACCAGTGGGATGCAGCAGATGACATTCACCGCTCACTCATGGTTGACCATGTGACTGAGGTCAGTCAGTGGATGGTGGGAGTTAAAAGGTTAATTGCAGAAAAGAGGAGTCTGTCTTCAGAGGAGGCCAAAGAAGAGACATCTACAATGGCACCTGAGAACCAGACAGTACCAGGCTTCCAACAGTCTTCATAATCCTGGGGCCTCCCCAGACTCACTCAAATGATCTGTGCCTCGGTGTGGAAGGCCTCTTCTCGCTTGGGTCCCATTACCACCAGGGAGACAATCGTGTTGGGCCTGACCAAAGATCCTACCTGGGCCACTTGCAAGATAACTTGTTACTCATAATATGTATATTTCAATAAAAATCTCAATGGTGGGAAGTGGGTAGGAAAGGTGAGCCATTCTGATGCCAGACTGGTTCTTTCTGGTGTCATTTTCCCTGCTCCATGAATACTATTCCTTGTTCCATTCATCAAGAAGGGCCTTGATGGGCATAGCCATATTGCTACCTGCTTTTCTCAAAATTAGACTGAAAAGCACATTTTTTTTTTTTTTTGTAACATAGTACAGTGTTGTTGGCTATTTTCATTTCAGCCTAAGACTAGACTCAAATAGCTAGAAACTTTCTGGTCAGAAGAGACCATGCCCTTTGCTGTATTCTTGGTGTATTGTTTTTACAATCAGTGATTGGGGTTGTTTCTGCTGTTTAAACTGAAGGAGAAAAAGACCAGATGCCTGCATTTCTTTTGAGTGTAGTAGCACACACTTATGGTCATAATATTTGAGACTAGAGGCAGGAAGAGGAGTTCAAGGTTACCCTGCACTTATTGAGTTTGAAGCCACTTTAAGCTGTGTTGAGATTCTGTTTCAACAACAAAGATTAGATTACTGATATCTGAGGTCAAGATTATCTGGTTTACTAAACAGAGGCAAACAAAGGTTTACTAAATGAGGCAAACAAGGTGTTGCCTCATTTTGGTTTCAGTGTAAGCCTAGTCCTTTTTGTTTTTGTTGAGACAGGGTTTCTCTGTGTAGCCCTGAATAACCTGGAACTTGTTCTGTAAACCAGGCTGGCCTTGAACTCAGAGTTCTGTCTGCCTCTAAAATGCTGGGATTAAAGGTGTGTGCCACCATCACCAGGCTAGTCTTTTAGATTTATTTATGTATATGAGTGCTCTGTCCACAAATATGCCTTCACACACAGAAGAGGGCATCAAATCCCATTATACAAAGTTGTGAGATATTTTTGGTTGTTGGGACTTGAACTCAAGAGCAACCAGTACTCTTAACTGCTGAGCTATTTCTCCAGCACCCTTCTCCCAATCTTTTCTAACACTAAAAAAAAAAAAAAAAAATAGCTGGGACCAGAAATGTACTGGTGGTTATGCTGAGAAGAAAGATGCAAGGTTTCCAGAATTGAACTGATTGGTACTTAAGAGATAGGAAGCAGAAGAAAAGGCAGGGGAGAAACTGAGGTGGGTGTTAGCTGAAACAGCATCTCTTCTACTAGGAGTGCACATTACAAATGGATGGGGGTTGGGGGCCCTCACTTCCTGGAAAGGCTCAGCTGTTGTGCTTTTGACCTAGCAACTCTAGCAGTTTTCTCACACAGCCTGCCTCAAGCCCTAAATGCTGCAAGAAGGGGGCCTATGGGAGCTGGGAACAGACTTGGGCCTGCTGGGTCTCTCAGCTGTATAGCTGAGAGTTCAGCACCGAGGAGAACACTGGAGCCAAGGCATTTCATTGAATGTTTACTAAGCAGCCAGAAGGTGACATATTCTGTTCCCCAGTGCCAGCTCTGAGGGCCAGGATTTGGGAGGAATATGTATAGACCAGAGAAAGTTGAGGCCTTGGCAAGTGTCCACTGCTATCCCTGGTCCAGCTGCCTCAGAACTAAAGGAAGCCCAGAACCAACAAGTCTCTCTTCCAGACTAGATGAGGCCAGCTGCCCTTGAATACCCTAGAAGAGGTGGTGGCAACAGTGGCATGAGAGATCCGTAACTCCACACAGGTCATCTTGCACTGGATTACATGTCCATTTCAAATTGTTCGTCATCTAGGGAGAGAAGTCAAGAGAACAGTTACTCATTTAAGTATTTGTAAGCCCAGTTAGCACAGGAACCCCTCTTGGAATTGAGCCCCAACTCTACTTTACAAAGGCATTTAATTGCTAGTCCTACTTTCTTACCGGTTGTCTCTTCCTCTGTCTGCTTCTGTTCCTTCAGCAGCTCCAGCCTGGAGGGTGGGACTGGGGGAATTGTGACCCCGGGAATCTGAGGGAGGCAGTAGGGAGGTGTCCGGGCAATGGGAGAATTCTTGCACTCCAGCAGGAACTTTCGGTCGTAGATGATCCTGGTGCCTGTGAAGGAATAAGAGCTGAAATTAAGAACCAGGATCTTGAACACATTACTGCCCAACTAGGATTCAGCTGGCAGGTCACACCACAAAAGACATGCCCAACCAAGTTCAGTCTAAGTGACATCAAGGCAAGTTGGGACATCTAGCTAGTCTGTAGGTACTCTGGGCGACGACAGTGGTGGTAGCCCTGAGAGGAAACACCACACTTGAAAACTCAGGTACTTTAGGCTGTTAGTCTACAGTTCATAGATCTTGTTGCTTTGGTATATATAAGTGGGGCCAAACTGCCCAACCTTTCACCAAAAAGGTCTGAAACATTAAGAATTTCATCCAGCATAGCCTCCTGGGTTCTCACTTCTTGCAAAGGAGAGTTGCATTCCTTGGAAAACATGCCCCCTCACCCCCTAAGTCCCTTAGGGCTAGCCTCACCCATGAGAAAATGGCCAACAGTGTCCTCGAAGAGCCCTGCCCTATTCTTGCGGCTCCCTTCTGTTTCCACATGGCAGAAACCCGCTTGCCAGTGCAGCAGCTCATGACCCAGGGCTGCAATCACTACATAATACTTGCTTTCTGTTGTGGCCACCTTCTATTGCAGTGGTTCTCAACCTATTACTGGTCACAACCCCCTCACAGGGGTTGCCTAAGACCACCAGAAACTGCAGGTGTTTACATTATGATTCATAACTGTAGCAAAATTGTAGTTATGAAGTAGCAATAAAAACAATTGTATGGCTGGGGAATCACCACAACATGAACTGTTATAAGCAGTTTAAAAGGCACTGCCTTTTATTTATTTATTTTTTTTGGTAAACTATTTTCAAATAGTCTCCTATGTTATACCTTGGAGAACCCTGCAGAAGCAATTCCAAGGTCCACCCCACTCCACCCCCCACACTACCCCAAAGAGCACAAACCCCTGCCCTGCCCACTGACCTCCCGGGGTGGTGGCACATAGTGTACCCCCCGGCGTGGTGCCGTAGCTATCTGAGAGCCGGTCTCGACACCCTGGAATAGGGCAACTTCTAGAGGCAGACATAGCGAGCAGTAGGAAGGCAACAGCGGGTGCCTTGAAAGCACGGGAAAACAGGTCTGAAGTGTAGGCAGGCAGTCTCAGCTGACCACGTGTGGCAGCAGGCAACACCACTAGGATACGTCACACCCGGGGTGGGCCATTGGCCAGTCACTCAGCCTGAGGGTTCCGACCACTTGCCTAGGAGCTCTCAGGATCTGCTCTGACTTGAGAGTTTATTTGCTAATTATTCCTGGATGTCGGGAGGTACGGTTGTACCCATTTCTTCCAACAGTTTCAGACAGTAATGTACTTATTAACCAAGCTTTTTGATGGAAACATGCCCACAGATCTTGAGTGACTAGAGTTTGGGTCCTTCAGCCCAGCTTTGTAGCTTGTAGCATACAAGCCTTTTGTGCTTGTAGCATAACAGGAAATCATAGGCTTTTTGAATGTGACACCAGGTCTACTCAAAGTTCAGCAAACTAGGGGATGGGAACAGGGAAAGCTGTAGCCAAGACATCATGAGTGCAGAGGTCAGCCCTTTGATGGACATAGCTAACTATAGACTTGGTGAGGAAGGCTTAGCCTGTTAGCTCTCTGGAAAGGAACAAAGATAGGTTTGACAGAGTGGACAGTATTGTTTTTATTATTATTATTTTAGACAGGATCTCACTGGCCTGACAGGATCTAGCTGGCCTGCAGTTGGTACATAGATCAGGCTGGCTTTTGATTTAAAGCTCTACCTCTGACCGTTGCTTAAAGGCATGCACCACCAAGCCTGGCTGAGCTTGATAGGACGGACAATTCCTGTTAATGCATAAGCTGCAGGTTTTAAAAATCACATTCCAGGTAGCAGGTGTATATATATTTTATTGTTCCCCAAAAGGTATTGGAGGCTCTTACAAAGTGGTGCATGCCTAAGCAGACTGGATAACTGTCTTGACAATTTCAACTTTTAAAGAAAGTGAGAAAATAGCCTAATGGTTAAGAGTAGGGGCATGGAGTAGAGAGGATGGTGATTCTGAAAATGAGTCCATTGGGCAGTGGCAATGGAGACAGAAATGGAGGAAATTCAGATATACAGAACAACAAAGTAGGGGCCAGTGAAATGGCTCATCAGATTAAGGCACTAACAGCCAAGCCTGATGATCTAAGCTCCAACCTCATGAAGTGGAAGAAAAGAACCAATTCCTGCAAGCAGTCCTCTAACCTCTTCATAGGCACAATGACATGTGTATGTCCCTCTCCCCAATAATTGTAATAAAAATTTAAAGGTGGAAGGTGAAGTGATCTGATCAAGGACAGGCTGAGGAAAATGGAGGTAAGCTAGGGTAACTCCCAATCTCCTGCTTTGAGAATCTTGGGTAGCTGGAACTACAAAAGGGGAAACAAACAGGGGCATAGCTTATATTAAGTAATGAATACTGTGTGCAGAGTAACAAGACAGAGCACTATAAGGAGCTGTAACAACTGGTTCGGGGGCGGGGGACTGCCTACTTATTCAGAAATGAAACACAAGAGTATGGGAAGCTATAATCTGAGGAGGTGTAGTGCAAGAAGAGGTCTACATACTAATATTTAATTAAAATGATTCATCAAAACAAACTGAGAAAACAAGTAGAACTAAAGGGGCAGGCTATATGTGGTAGCACATTCTTTAGTCCCAGCACTGGGAAGGCAGAAGCAGGCAGATCTTCAAGTTTGAGGCCACCCTGGTCTACATAGTGAGGCAACATAAAAATTATAGAGGCTGAAGATATAGCCCAGCTGGTAGAGTGCTTGTGTAGCATGCCAGAGGTCCTGGGTTTGGTCACTAGCATCGTCAAAATGAAAATGAAACCCAAATAAATTCTAGAGTTTTTCGAGAAAGGTGCATGTGAAGTGATGTCTTCCTTCTTTGAATCTCTACTATAAAACAGCAGCCAGTGTTATTCCTATAACATACAATGGGCTGGCAGGGCTAGAAAACTACAAAAAAAAAGCCAGACTCCACACCCATACAACTGCATAACCCGGATAAAGCATCAGAAGTTTATGTCACAGGTTTAACATTAATTACTATTTGATTCAGAAACAAAAACAACCAATCAAAATATCAAAACAAAAACTATGCCTAGGATTAACAACCAGAGATACAATTAAACCTATAAGGCAAATGCCAGGTCTCTGCCACTTAAGTAAACAGCTTTGAATTCCCAGCAGTACCACGAAAATAATGTGAAACAAGTTGGATTTGGTGGCACACATCATTACACCCAGGACTGGGTAGGCAGAGGCAGGTGGATCACGTATGTAAGTGAAAAGTTCTCACAGACAGGTTCGAAATCATCTAACATGTTCATGATCTTGCCCTCTTATATCTTAAAGCCCAGGCTCATGTCTGCTATTATTATTTTGATATGAAGGATTTCTTATTTTGTTCAGATTGGTATTGAGCTCCTCGGCTCAAGTGATCTTTCTACCTTAGGAGGAACTTTCAGGCACAGGCCACTATGCTGGGCTTTATGACCTTTATTGGATGTGGTATTAACACACTTGAATTTCCACATTCATTTCCTAAAGTAGAGAGTGAATGTGAAAGATCTAGCCTGTGGTCAGTTGCCAGATCACTGTGGGTAAATGGAAATTGCAACATCATCACAGTCCTCACCCCAGGACAGGGTCCTCTAGGAAGATACGACCAGCTGTATTGTTTGGTACAAGTACTTCTTGCTAGTCACAGAACAAGATGTTCTAAAGCTGTTTTTCTACAGGTTTGTTTGTCTCTTCTCAGTTTACAATGTGGTCCAAAGGTCTTCAACACTAGGAAAGAATCAGGTATGAAGTCTAACCTTTGTTCCTTTTGTCGGGCAGGTATAAGTGGTGTTGAGATAAGCGTTTCATGGAGCTGAGGCTTGCATTAAAATCCTGATCCCCTACCCCTACTTTGTAAGTGCTGGGAGTCCAGGGGTGCACACCATGCTGGCCTCTGATTAGCTTGAACTCATGCTTGTTCTCCTGCTTCTACGAGCCAACTCAAACCAAGGACAGACCTCTTGTGTAGTAGTGTTCCAGTTGGGAGGAGGAACAGAAACCACAAGGCTTGAGATTTCTTACCTCTGGTTAGAAGAGGTCACCATTGGCTGTCCAACTCTCTTCTTTGGTCTGGTTAGCTGAGGTGGTGGAATTTCCCCCTTGAGAGCAGGGACTGAAGAAAGCACACTGGCCTATAAAAGGGCAAGTCAGCACACTGTAGCCACAAAAGTTTTAAAGGATTCTAAAACATCAATAATTTTATTACACTGAACACCACTTGAAAGAAGTGAATCCAGAAACCTTGAAGATACAGTTTTATTCTTTGAAGAGCTTTTATTCTCATGGGATTAGACATGTGCCTTACTTCACAGGATGTTTCTTTAAAACTTAATTAAGGGCTCACTATGAATGTGTGACATTTTCTTCTGTTTCCACTAATTTCCAAATCAATACTGGTCTCCAGAATAGAAGGCCTTTGATTCCAGTGATCAGAACCAAACCTCAGAACTGTAAACATTTTTTCCAGTATTCCCAAATCCATACGTTTTCATTGACAAGAAAAAGAAGAAAATCTGTGTTATAACCACAAGACTCCTCTGGGTTAATTTAAGATTGATTTCATGTTCAGATGGGGATTGTGAGGCCCAGAAAAATGAGATAACTTGCCTAAAGTCACAGAGTTGTAAATGACAGAAATGAAAATAGGACTTAGACCTTTGACTCTCACTCCACTGTACCCATACTGCCTCCCTCCATCCCTTGTATGTTTTGAAAATAATCAAGTTCTTACCTGAGCTAGGTTTAATCCAATGTTCAAGTTGGTAAAATAGCAGTAAAGTAATGTCAGGAAGAGGCAGGAAGAGGAAGAAGAGATTATAGCAAGTAAAACAGGGCTGGGATTAGGTTACTAAGATTCAAATAGAAAGGAGGGTGATGTTGACAAAAGGGAAGGGAGGAGCGTCTCCCAGGGCTCCTACTGCACACTTCTTTCTTCCTAATTCTCTAGGGGGATTTTCTCCTTCCTTTCTCTCTATGGGTTCTAGTTTCTGACCTGAGACAGAATTTCTTCTGTTGTATTCAAGGTTTAGAAATAGATTTAAGGATCCCGAGATCATTCAAATACTTTACAAAAAATTAATGTAGAATAAAACTCACTTTTTTTGTTCTACTGAGTAATTTACTTAAGATTACCTTTCTCTATTTCATCAAGAGCAGCTTCATTCATTTCACTAATTTTAAGTGATTGTTTCTGTTATCATTAAGAGGAAAGAACAAGATATGTAGGCAATCTAAAGGACTGTTCTGCCCTAGAGCGAGATGGCCGAGAAGATTTTATATGACCACTATAAAGTCAGTAAACTTCCCACCAGTAAGATTTTCCAAATTCATCAAAAATAGAAAATAAGAAATGCGCTTAAGGAAGCTTTCTCACATGTAAATTGATGTGGAAGACCAAAGTAAGTTATATCTTACATAGAACTAATAGCATATTTCTGACCGGGTGATGGCTTAGAACCCAGGCAAAGATTATTAAGAATTCTTAATTGCTTTTAGAGTAAGAATCATGCTTGCATGATTCTCTGCTCTTGGTTGTTGATTGTGTGTGTTTGCGTGTACATTCTCTTTTTGCTTTCTCTCAGTCCCCAGAATGTTTTCTTTTAAATACTGTTTATAATGCTGGGATATTGAAATACATTAAAATACAACTGAGCCAGGTGGTGGCGGCGCACACCTTTAATCCCAGCACTTGGAGGCAGAGGCAGGTAGATCTCTGTGAGTTCGAGGCCAGCACAGTCTACAGAGCAAGTTCCAGGACAGGCTCCAAAGCTACAGAGAAACCCAGTCTCAAAAAACCAAAACCAACCAAACAAGCAAACAAAAAACCCACAACTGATGATACGTTTTAGTAGGAGAATTTCCTTCTCCATTGTACACAGTGTATGGTTTAGCCAACTTAGTTTAGTGTTTTTGTGATTGATTTGTTTAGCATATTGGCTTTTCATTTTTGAGTCCATGGGACTAAACACAGCATTAGTCAGTGATTTATAAATATTACTCAGTTATTCATCAGTATAACTGATTAACTCCTCCACTTCTTATGTTCCAATTCAAAAATCAAGAAGCACAAAGGAACCCAAAGTGGATGATTTGGGTATCCCTAAATCTGTTCAATGGAAAGCCTTAGTAGTCATGATTCATAAAGAGCAAAACCTAACAAGTGGCCTATTTGCTAACGTCAGCTAACACAAACTGTAAAGGCTTAAAAACCCTCATATTTAATAAGGTGGGAGACAGGAGAATAAGAAGTAGCTAATAAGTTTTAACAGTGCTTTTTATGGCTGTCTAAGAATAGACTCTATAGTGTTAAATGTGAAAAGCATGATACAAATAAATACAGCATTAGCAATCTAATTTAATATGACTGTGGATTGGCTGGAATCTTCATGACCACTGAAAGGATCACACCCCACTTCTAAACACTGTTCATTTTTTTTATTGAATATTCTGGTAAATATTTCACATTAATACAGGCTACATTAAGTAGAGCCACTATATGACAAGAAATTTACTCATATTTTTTAAAGTATGTAAACAATTATACATGTATTTACCACCCTAAAAAGTTGAAACATGTAATCATCTAATTTTCTTCTGCATACAAGTAGCATTCAGTATGTTTAGCCAAAAGCAATAGGTTCATCTTATCTCAAGTCAAAAATGGCTAAACTAACCAGAGAACATACTCAGGTGGGATAGGAAATCAATTTGTTCTTACACAATGGGCAATCAAATTTCCATTGCTAAAACCTCAGAATATTTTAGTTAGGCACATTAAAAAAAAAAAAAAAAC
>NW_026068214.1:141869-147559 GCF_014885135.2 Alexandromys fortis
TTTTTTGATTTTCAAGACAGGGTTTCTCCATAGCTTTTGGTTCCTGTCCTGGAACTAGCTCTTGTAGACCAGGCTGGCCTCGAACTCACAGAGATCCACCTGCCTCTGCCTCCCAAGTGCTGGGATTAAAGGCGTGCGCCACCACTGCCTGGTGCATGCCTTTAAATTAATCCTAAGCAAAGACAGGTGGATCTCTGTGAGTTGAGGAGAGCCTGGTCTACTAAATGAGTTCCAGGCCAGTCAAGATCACATGGTGTGATCCTATCTCAAAAAAAAAAAAGATAAGTATATTTCTGTATGAGTATTTACAGCTATAATCTGGCTATATGGAAGCCAAGAAACTGTTAAGTGCACAAAAGAACAATGAATCCAATAGTCAGTTCTTTTTTTTTAAATTTATTATGTATATACAGTGTTCTGTCTGCATGTTTGCCTGCACACCAAAAGAGGGCAGCAGATCTCATTATAGATGGTTGTGAGCCAACATGTGGTTGCTGGGAATTGAACTCAGGACCTCTGGAAGAGTAGTCAATGTTCTTAACCTCTGAGCCATCTCTCCAGCCCCAATAGCCAGTTCTTTAGGGGATAGAGACCTCTCTCAAATGTGTGGCCTGGGCCACACATCTCTCAGGTGTTTTAGAAGGACTGTAAGACAAGAGTACCCACTGTTAAAACTGAACAATAGATCTGATAGTCACAAAAGCAAAAGGGTAATTTCCTCATAAACTATTCCTCAACCAGTGACTACAATGGCTGGCAACATATCAAAATTACAATGATGCATGTTAACTCACTGTAGAAAAGCCCACAAAGCCACTTACCATAGGCTGGTGAAAAATGTTAGAGGGAGCTACCATTCCAGAATCATCTCTCTCCATTGGCTGATGCTGGGAGAATGTGCTTGGGTCTGACAATTGTTGATGCATTGGATGGTTCCCTATCATAGACTGTGACCAACCTGATAAGCCTTCTGGAAAAAAAGAATTAAAAATAATGTTTAGTATTGGCTTAGATAAAACAATAAAATATTACCACTTTGTTACTTCTTATTTTATGAGACAGGGTTTCTCTGAGTAACAGTCCTGGCTGTCCTGGAACTCACTCTGTAGGCTCTGTAGACTCTACTCAAAGAGAGATCCACCTATATATCAAAATAATTCTTCTCAAGAGTTCTTGCAACATTTACCACACCCTGGCAAGCCATAACTAATCAATCAAATAAAAAAAAAAAATCAAGTTCCTAGAAAACCAGGTAAATGCCTCTGCATACTCCCCAACTCCTGATGTGAAAGAACTCAAACTATTCTGCACTGGAAGCCTTAAGACAGAAAGCAATTTTGCTTTGGGTCATATTTCTTTTGAGAAAGGAACCTAGTCTAGTAGTTTAGGCTAGGCTGGAACTCACGTCAATATTCTTGCCTCAGCCTCTTGAACCACCAGGCCCAGCTGAAACTTTTACTTCTGATCAATTCTACGTATCATCTCAAATAACATTCTAGATTAGGGTAGAAATGAATCCCTCATAGCTATAATCCCTTTCTTTCCCTGAATGTTAAGCATAGAAACTAAGGATTTTTCTTCTTCTTTTACACTTTGGTTTGCTGTGTCTGTGTGTGCGTTAAAAACAAACTTTTTGCTTCTGTGCATTATCAGAGAGCCAACCCACAGCTTTGTGTGCAAGGTGAGCGCTCTACTTTAGGGCTGTATCAACACTCACTGGTCTGTAAGAGAAGGCCTCACTGTGCAACAGCTCAGACTGGACCCTGAACTCCCTGTGTAACTCATGCTGATCTGAGATTGGTGATCCTCCTAAGGCTCTGAAGTGTTAGTATGCGTGTACCAATATAGACATCTTTGAGGAATTCAATTTTTGGGGAAAATTATTTAATTTTATGTGTCTATGTGCATGCATGTATGTGTGTGTACTACCTACATACAGGAGCCCACAAAGGTCTGAAGAGGTATCAGATGCCTTGGAATTACGTTACAGGCAGCTATGAGCTGCCATTTAGATGCTTAGAACTGAAACTAGGTCCTCCGCTAGAGCAACAAGTGCTCTTTATCAGAGTACTCTCTCTAGCCCCTCTTCCCCTATCAGTAGGAATTAAGTTTTAATGACAAACTCTTATAATATTCAGAATGTCTTGGCAGAAAGAGAGAAAGGTACCTGACATAGCATTGACACCAAATGACCAGATCCCACTGTGTCCAACAGGAGCAACAAAACTGGTCCCTACAGGAGCTTGTGCAACAGATCCTCCTTGCCGAATCCTGGCCAGCCTCTCTGTTCCAATAGGAGGAGGTATCTTTCGATCCTGACTGGCACTATTTCCTTTTGATGGTTGGCCCAGAGTTGGTGGTGCAGAAGTGGCTGAAAGGGGTGAAGATGATCCCGAAGAAACAGATGGAATAGGAGAGTCACCTGGTGGCAAAATATTTCTCTATTGTTTTATTACATATAAAAACTAAAGAAATATGAGAAACCTTGTAAAGATATATTCCAACAACATACGTTCTGTAAAGAAAAGTTCAGTTAAAACGATAATTCAAGTGAAAATACTTTTATAACCACTGTTTAGAATACTTCTGCCTGAAGCTAAGTATAAAGAGCTTGTAAGGCTTTTTCCAACTGAACTGGACAAAGCTAGAAAAGAATTTATCATTATACTAAATAATCCTCTGAAAACATAATTATATCCTACATTTACTAAGGCTATGTATTTCATGTATTTGTTAATTCTCTCCCATTTCTTTCTTTCTTTTTTTTTCTTTTGGTTTTCCGAGACAGGGTTTCTCCATAGCTTTGGAGCCTGTCCTGGAACTAGCTCTTGTACACCAGACTGGCCTCACAGAGATCTGCCTACCTCTGCCTCCTGAGTGCTGGGATTAAAGGCGTGCACCACCACTGCCCAGCTAATTTTCTCCCATTTCTATAGCCCTCTTTTTCTATAGGAAGAGAAGTTAAATGTTAAAATCATTCTAGAATTTAAGTGATTACTTTGATTCTCCAGTGAACTTGTAATATGTGTAGTTTTCTTTGTCACAAAGACTAATGCAGATCAGGTGTTGTGGTGCACACCTTAAATTCCAACACTCAGGAGACAGAGGTAGGCAGATCTTTGTGAGTTTGAGGTGAGTCTGGTCTAAATACTAAATTCAAGGACAGCCAGGGTTATATAGAGAAATCTTATCTCAAAAAAAAAAAAAAAAAAAAAAAAGAAAAAAAGAAAAAAATAAAAAAAAAAAAAAGAGCTGTTGCTTAGTGGTAAATAACTTGCCTAGTTATGTGCAAGGGCCAGAGCTCAATTTCCAGAACAAGGCAGTGGGGGAGAATATCATATATTATGTGAGACCAAATAATTCACATGCTCTAAATATTGAAACAAGTAAAAATAAAGGTACATCTATAAAGGGTAATAAATACATCCCCAAAATGCAAAATTAAGTGTGAAACTATGTCAGAAGGATCACCTACAATTAGTTTCTTTTCAGAGTAATTTCACAACCCTGCTGTCCTTCACAGGGGCCTTTTGTAAACTACTATGTGTATCATGGATCCTTAATCCAAAGACCCAGAGGAAACATTTTAGTTTGATCATATACAAACCTCAGGTATCTGCATATTTCTTATTTTACTAAAACCACTACATAATGTACCCATAATCAAATGGCTTAATAGCTTATTCAAGATTTTTTGCGAAGAGTTTCTCTAGGATTCCTACATGTGTTTGAGGCGCTTGTCCAAGGATGGGGAGAAAAGTGTTGTCTGTTGAAACTCGGAGTCCCGACAGGTGCTGGCCCTTGGAGGAAAACCCTTGTCCCTGGTATGCCAGAAAAACTTGTCAGAGGAGTAGCAGCAGACGGGGAGCTGCCTGATGGGTCAATGGATGGCAACCCTGAAATAAAACAGGTTCAAGATATCCAATTAGCTGAGACTTTAAAATGGAAAGCCGAAGATTTACTTAATTTTTTTAAGATAAAGAAGCATATGGCATATTTTTCATAAATTAAAAAAAATGAACTCAGGTATATGATACTATATTGCCAAACCCAATCTTTTATAATCAGAAGAATATCACCCAGTATCTCTAACTAAATGAAAGTGAACTCAGTGTTTCAAAGTAGAAGTTCATCTGAAGTAATGTTCTAAATATATCTTCAAGCTTTTGTTACTGAATGGGACATAAGATAAGATCATTTTGTGTATATCTAAGTGGTACTTGCCCAATAATGTATGCATTCTCTTTTGAGGAAACTCTTTTAAGTAAAGCTAGTTACTTATAAAGCTATAATAATTTCCAATGAAGATGAACAACAAAATTTACTAATGTTTCTTTATTCACAAAGAAAAAAAAGTATTAATTTTAGTATTCTCATAAACAAAAACTGCAAATTATATAATAGCTTCTATTAGTTTGTATAAATTTAAATTTAGTACTTTCTTTAAATTTCACTGGTTTCTCTAGTGAGTGTATTAGGGAAATGAGACAAACTTCTAGAAAAAGATTATAGGTAGGTACTAATTTCCAGTCCAGAACAAGGAATTTTTGTCTTTATTTATTGACTTATATATTCCAGGACAGAGTTTTTCTGTTTAGCCCAGGCTGTCCTGGCTCTGCAGACCAGGCTGGCCTCGAACTCCCAGAGATATACCTGCCTCTGCCTCCAGACTGTTGGGATTAAAGGTGTGCGCCACCTCTGCCTAGCTAAATTATTTATTTTTATGTGCATAAAACACAAATGTGTGGAAAAAAACCCACAAATGTGTGGAGAACATGCATTTGAGAATTCTTGGTCTTACCATGTGGTTTCTAGCAATTGAACTCAGGTAGTAGGAATGCTGATAGGCATTTGGCAAATCACAAATAGTTAAACCCATGTCCAGCTTTATATCTATCCATCTATCTGTCTGTCTGTCAATCCATCAATCAATCTGTGTGTGTATGGGGGAGGGGGTTGAAACAGGTTTTCTCTTTGTAGCTCTGGCTGTCCTGGAAATTCACTTTGTAGATCAGGCTGGCCTCGAGCTCAAAGAGATCCACCTGCCTCTGCCTCCTGAGTGCTGGGATTAAAGGCGTGCGTCATCACTGCCCGGTTATTTTACTGTAAGTTTATTTCGTTTATGGCTGCATGTATGTGTGTACACCATATGCATGCCTGGTGCCCTCAAAGGTCAGAAGAGGGTGGCTGGGTGTGGTAACGCACTAGAAAGGCTGAGACAGGTGGCTCTCTGAGTTCCAGAGCAGTCAGAGTCATAGGTGTAAAGGCTCTGTCATCTGAAAAAAACAAAGAGGAGGAAATGTTGAATCGACTGGCGCAGGCCCAGGCGGGGCGCAGGTGGCGGCAGACAGCGGGGACCAGCACACAACACCAAGAGCAGATCGCCCCACTACAATTAAAGCAAAGAGGTAGGCCTTTGGTTGGCAAGATCCCCAGCAAGGAAGGAGCCGGGTCCTGTTCTTGAAGACCCTTCTGAGGGGCGAGAGGGAACTTGGCCCCTGGCAGGAGCCAGGAAACAGAGCGACAGCATTTTGTAAGAGGAGCCCCTGGCCAACAGGGAAACCTGATCCGGTTTTAAAAGACCCATTAGATAGCTTCGATAGGAGGAGATGGGCAGGCGCCAAGGCAAGAATTCACCCAATAATCCAAAAAACAACATGAAAACACCAGAACCCAATGATCTTACAACA
>NW_026068214.1:152747-238859 GCF_014885135.2 Alexandromys fortis
TCTTAGAGAAGCTAAATAAGAAGGAGAACCCAAAGAAAAACATATAGGCATCCTCCTGAATATTAACCTTCATCAGGCGATGAAAGGAGACAGAGACAGAGACCCACATTGGAGCACTGGACTGAAATCTCAAGGTCCAAATCAGGAGCAGAAGGAGAGAGAGCACGAGCAAGGAACTCAGAACTGCGAGGGGTGCACCCACACACTGAGACAATGGGGATGTTCTATCGGGAACTCACCAAGGCCAGCTGGCCTGGGTCTGAAAAAGCCTGGGTTAAAACTGGTCTCGCTGAACATAGCGGACAATGAGGAATACTGAGACCTCAAGAACAATGGCAATGGGTTTTTGATCCTACTGCACCTATTAGTTTTGTGGGAGCCTAGGCAGTTTGGATGCTCACCTTACTAGACCTGGATGGAGGTGGGTGGTCCTTGGACTTCCCACAGGGCAGGGAATCCTGATTGCTCTTTGGGCTGATGAGGGAGGGGGACTTGATTGGGGGAGGGGGAGGGAAAGGGGAGGCGGCGGTGGGGAAGAGACAGAAATCTTTAATAAATAAATAAATTAATGAAAAAAAAAAGAAATGTTGAATCCTTTGAAACTGGAGTTATGAGCTGCTATGGAATCAGACCTAGAACCTTTGTAAGAGCAACAAATACTCTAAACTGCCTACTGAAACACCTCTCCAGCCTTTTTTCTTTTTCTTTTTAAAAAATTATTTTTTTCCCTGACTGGCCAGGAACTCACTATGTAGACCAGGAAGGCCTTGAACTTTGCCTGTCTCTGACTCCCAGGTTTTACACTTAAAGACATAAACCACCATGTCCAGCCAAAAAAAGTAGTTATTATCTGTGGGACCATGGTCTACATTCTGTCAATTATATTTTAAACAAACGCTGATTGGCCAGTAGCTAGGCAGGAAGTATAGGCAGGATAACCAGACAGGAACTAGAGGCAGGTCAGTGAAACAGGAGAAATCGGGGAAGAGGAAAGCCCATTCTCTCTGCAGTTGTGAGCCCGCCACAGAAGAAGCAAGATGTGACTGTCTCGCTGAAAAAGGTATCACGCCATGTGGCTAGCACAGATAAGAATAACGGGGTAATGTAAGTTATAAGAGTTAATAAGAAGCCTGAGGTAATGGGCCAATCAGTTTATGATTAATGTAGACCTCTGTATGATTTCTTTGGGACTTAATGATTGCGGGAGCCAGGCAGGACAGAAACCCCCGATAACAATTATCAACATAAAAAGTTATCAAAAATTATCTTAAGAAGATACTTTTAAAGAAATGATTTCCCCATCATTAAGGAAAATGGCTTTGGTATATAATACACAAATCCATTTAAAAAGCATAAAAAGAGCGATAGAGAAATAGCTCAGTTGGTAAAGCAGATGCTGTATAACAAAAAAAAAAAAAAAAAGGGCCTGAATTTGATCCCAAGTACTCAGGCTCAGTAGAATGAATAGGTAACCCCAGCACTGAAGAGGATCCCAAGGGGTTGCTGGCCAACCAGACTAGCCAAGTTACTAATCTCAAGGTTCAGTGAGAGATCCTGTCTCAAATAATAAGGAGGAGAGGGATTGGTGATTGGGTAAGCAGTCAAGAGCTCTTGCCATCACACCTAATGATCTGCGTTTTCATCTCAGGAACCCATGTTGGAGAAAGAGAACTAATTCCTGTAAGTTGTCTTCTAACCTCTACATGTATGCTGAGGCAGACACATAGACACAGACACAAAGACTAAATGTAGTATGTATGTATGTATAAAGTACAGAGGGACTGAACTCAAGAGATTGATCAGAATTCCTCAGTACTATTGCTGGCGACTCACACTGTCTGTAACTCTAGTATCAGGGAATCTGACATTCTTTTCTTACCTGAGAGTACTTGCATAAGGTACACATATATGCATGCATACATAAATGAAAATAAAAGAAATAATTGCTGGAGAACTACTGAGGAGGACATCTGACATTTATCCTCTAGTCTCCAGGTGCATGACTATATACCCCCCATCCCTCATTTTTCTCCCCATAAGGACAATCAAAGAAAAATATTCCCTATTAAGCTCTAAACACACTAACAGTGAGTTCTTTCACACTGAGGTTTCTGAAAATTTCTACTAGTTTCTCAAAGTGATAGAATAGTCACAATAGATGCTTATTTACAAAAAAAAAAAAAAAAAAAAGAGAAAAAAAAAAGAAAGAAGGGCTGGAGAGATCGTCTATAGTTTAAGCGCATTGCCTGAAGTGCCAAAGGTCCTGAGTTCAATTCCCAGCAGCCACATGGTGGCTCACAACCATCTGTAATGAGGTCTGGTGCCATCTTCTGGCCTGCAAGCATACATGTAGACAGAGTATTGTATACATAATAAATATAAAAAAAAAAAAAAAAAAAGAAAGAAGGTACGAAGAAAAGAAAGGAAAAAAGAAATATGTACATGATAGTTTGGGTAATAGTTTTGCAAGGTTATAGATATATTTGAAAAATAACAGCAATGTTTCTCTGAAAAGACAAGTAAATCTAAACATATCTGAAATAAAAGTTAAAGTTACAACATATCCAGAACAACATAAGCTAGTAGTGTACAACTATCAAAAGGGCACCATGGACTGACTAAAGAGCAGTTTCCCAATTAGAACAGAATGTTAAGTGGCAGTAGTGTTTCCTTCCAATACTTTTTTCATTATGTGTTTGTGTGTATTTGTGTATGTGCACACGAATCCAGAAGAGGGCTTCAGATCTCATGGAGCTGGAGTTACAGGCAGCTGTGAGGCACATGATGTGGGTGCTGGAAACTGAATTCAGATCTTCTGGAAGAGGAGATATTGCTCTTAACAGCTGACTCTCTCCAACTTCCAAGAGTTTTATCTTATTTATTATTATTATTACTACTACTACTGGTTTTTCGAGACAGGGTTTCTCTGTAGCTTTGAAGCCTGTCCTGGAACTAGCTCTTGTAGACCAGGTTGGCCTTGAACTCACAGTGATCCACTTGCCTCTGCCTCCAAAGTGATGAAATTAAAGGCATGCACCACCGCCTGGCTTTATTTTCCTAAAAATAATTTATTCATTTTTATTTTATGTGCATTTTTTTTTGCCTGCCATGTATGGCTGTGTGAGGGTGTCAGAGCGTGGAATTACAGATAGTTGTGAGCTGTCGTGTGAGTACTGGGAATTGAACCTGGGTCCTCTGGAAGAGCAGTCAGTACTCTTAATCACTGAGTCATTTCTCCAGTCCGTTTTGTTTTTATGTATCTGGATGTTTTGCCTTGCTTGCATGTTCTTTATCACTACTGTGGGTCACCAGACTTTTATTTCATTTTTTAAAATTAATTTATTTATGTGTATGGGTGTTCTGTCTGCATGTATGTCTGTGCACCATATACATGCCTGGTACCTATGGAGGCCAGAAAGGGGTGCCAGATCCTCTGGGACTGGAGTTATAGATAATTGTGAGCTGCTGTGGGTGGTAGGAACTGAATCCTGGGTTCTCTGTAAGAGCAGCTAGTGCTCTTAACTGCTCTCTCTAGTACCCACATTTTCATTTGAGACAGGATCTTGATATGTAGTTCAGGTTGGCCTAGAACTTGTGATTCTACTATCTCAGTTCCTAAGTGATGCAATTACAAGTGTATGCTACTAAACCTAATTCTCAAACGATTTTTTTTTTTACCGTAAGTTTCGAAATAATTTCAGATATTAAAAATTTCTCATTTTTCAGTATAGTACAGACTGGACTGAAATTTTGTTCTTATTCTCTGTGAAATAGATTTCCTCTTTCAAATATCTCCAAGTCAAAACTGGCTGCCAATCCATCTACATATTTTTTTTATTGTATCAGTAGCTAATAGTTATTTTTTCCTTTGACAATTTCATACAAGTATCAAATGCATTATTACTCTCCCTTTGACAATCACTTATTTCACTCCTAACCCAACCAACCCCACATCTTCTATACAAATCTTCTATACATATTCATTGGGTTTTATTTAATGTCCTACAAAATTTTACTAGGGCCATTTGCGTGACCCTGAGTTTGGAACTATCTGAGCCTGGTGGGTTCACCAGTGGGTATACAACTGGATGCTATGCCTACCCTCTCTTAGAATCTGTTGGCTGCCAATAGAGAGCAGCAGGAGCTCTGAGAGCCCCTTCTCCACCACAGCAGCATCTAATTTCTAGGTCAAGAAGTCAAAGCCAGACAGTGGTTCATGACTATGATCCCAGCACTCTGGTGATATAGGAACACTGCTATGAATTTAAGGCCAGTGTGGCTACAGAAGGAGACCTTGTCTCCAACAACAACAAAAACAAAATCTATTGAGTTAGCACATGACCAGAATCTCTTCCATAGCTGAACCTAATGATGTAAAAGATACTGAGCACATTAGTGTAATATAAAGTAATATGAATGATGGAGCAATGTGCAGTTCTAATGTTTTCAATCAGAAAAACAAATAATCATTATGATTTAAAAAAAATCTATAAATTTGGAATCCTTGAGGTATGCTATGGATCCTTTTTATTAATATAATGGACATCAACTTCCAAAAGACTGAACCAATACAAGGTATAATCTTACTGTTAGGTACAGAAATACAAAAGAATGAAATAGCTTATTTTATGTGATTTACATACAGCAATAAATGGCCGCTTTAAAGCATTTCTTTAAGGTTATGCAATATTAGGTGCAAAATAAGTACTTATTAGCTTAGAAGGTGAGTTATAACAGCCCCATATTTAACTACAATACTTAATGACTTACCAACTGGACTGGTAGAAACTCTCTGGGAGGGTGGTCTGAAGCCAGGTGCCTTAGAGTTGTCAGGGTGCACATTTTCCAAGTGTCCAAGTACAGAGTTACTCAGGAAAGCTGACTGAACAGTGAAAGAGGCATCTGCAGCAACTCTTGAGGGCAGTGGGCCATCTCCCCACCCTTGGTTAGCTGACACCTGGCTGCTATCAAAAAGACTACTGAAGTGATTAAAGAGTGTAGCAGGGCCAAATGGAGGTTGCAAAGACTTATTTGCTGGGTTTATGTGCATCTGAGAACCATTCATAATATTCACAGCTGATGAAAGCTGCACTGCAGCTGGTGGGCCTTGAGGTGGTGTTAAAGGAACAGGATTGGTAACAAAAATTGATTGGGGATCTTGGTGTATAGTTGCATTTGGTAGCACTGAGTAAAAAGAACCTCTGGGCTGCATTCGATGAGAAACTCGAGGTGTTGGTACAGTTAACTGAGGTAAATTACCAGTGTCCTGATTATCAGCAGTGGTCAATCTAGGTGATGCCAAAGTTAATGGAGTTTGTTCTGAGTTAGAGGCAAAAGGCATTGACATAGGATTTAAATCAGACACATTGGATGGCTGTCCTTCCTCTTGTGTATTATTGGAGGGAGGAGAAGGACTACTGGATGGGTGAGTTTCTGGAGCTCCTGAGGTGTTGCTGGCAGAGCTATTACAACTGTTTGCAGTTGGTGTACATAGGTTTGTCAAAGGCTGGTCCTGTGTAGACACTTTCTCTTTGGGAGGTGGTATGGCAGAGAAAGACTCTATCTTTTGTGAAGAAAGTTGTACTTGAGGAGTAGTTGCAGGTATAAATGTGGTGGTAACTTGTCCACTAGTGGTAGATGTGGAGGAGACAGAAGGCAAGGAACTACTAGTACTTGTCACAGAGGAAATCACCGTTGCTGGAGGGCTGGTCTTAGGCACACAAGCAAACAACTGCTTTCTGACCGATGAAGGAGTTCGAGTATTAGTCATACATAGCTGCTGATTGGCAGCAACCACAGAAGAGACAGTGATAGGACAACTGGCATTAGGTAGTCCAGGAGATTCTGATGGTAAAACAGGTCCATTCTGGTTAGGTAGACGGGCTGTATTATTATGCTTTGGAGAACTATTTGTATTGCCAGGATTCACAGGTCTCACTGGGAATGGTCCCCAAGTGTTAGGTGAGGGTGAGAAGGTTCCTCCAAACTGTGCCATGGGTAAGCGAGGATGGCGAATCTGTTGCATAGTCTGAGCAGCCAGCAGAGCAAAATGAGGATGAGGGTAAGCTAGGGGAAGAGAAACTGGGAAAGGAGATCGCACATTTGTTGGCACATTCTTGCTAAGTTTATTAGTGGGCTGGAAGGTAGATAATGTTGCTGCCTGTGATGTTACAAGAGCTGGAGCACCCAAGGGAAATGCATTCTTGCTGGAAGTTGCTGCAGTGCCTACTCCAGATGAGAAGTTTGTATGAATGGACTTGGTGCTGGCAGGTGTCCTGATATGGTTTTTAGGAATCAAGTCTTCTAGTTCCTTTGCAGGATCTTGAATAAGTGCATTGATAAGTTGAACTGCGTATCTTGTTGATTCTGTACCACCCCTGGAGAACAAATGAAATAAGGCCAACAATATGAAAAACAACAGACCTTAGGTAATCTTTTTTATAACAGAAATTTTTTTACAATACATTTTGTTTTTTCCCTAGATAATCTTATGATTCAACTTTTCCACCTGGTGTTGACCCCAGGGCTTAATATATGTTAAGCAAGAAATTTACCACTGAGCTATATCCCAACTCTCAAATAAAATTCCTATCTACTAAAAGTATACTTCTTATAAAATTTTGATTCAAAACTAGTAATATATGTCACTTTATAACAGTTACCTTATTGTAATCATTCTCTCTCCATTCTTATCTTTTTGTTTATCCACATCAATATGGGCACCAGTAACATCTTGTATTGCTGTAATGTTACATCCTCCTCTTCCCATTATTCTGGACACCACTGAGGCTGGAACAGATAATTTCTTTGACCTATAAAATGAAGACTGCCCATGAGCTTATGAAATCTAACATCTTTAAATAATAAATATTGAAATAAAAAGATGTCTAAGTATACTGATGGAATTTTTTTAGAATATTCTTGATCCTTAATTAAATTCTTATTTTAGAAACTATTATTGTATTGAATTTAGTTGAGGAAAATTAGATTAAAAACTAAATTGCCATTTAAAACAAAAATCCTAAGTGGGACATGGTGGTGCATGCCTTTAGCCCTAGTACTTGGGGGGCAGAAGTAGGGGGATCTCTGAGTACGAGGCTAGTCTGGTCTACATTGTGAGTTCCAGAATAGCAAGAGATACTTATTAAGACTCAAAACACACACACACACACACACACAAACACAAAAAACCAAAAGACAATGAACAAAGGGGGTCAAGACCATGATGAGGAAACCCCAGAATCAACTGACCCGAGCTAGTGGGAGATCACTGACACCATACTGACAACTGGGGAACCTGCATAGAATTAGGCCCCCTGAATACAGGCAACAATGGTGTGGCTTGGGCAGTATATGGGGCCACTGGCAGTGGAACCAGGATCTAACTCTAATGTATGAACTGACTTTGTGGAGCCCATTCTCTATGGAGAGATACCTTGCTCAGCCTAGACATGGGGGAGAGGGGGCTTGGTCTTGCATCAACGAGGTGATGGGACAGACTCAGCTGACTTTCCCAGGAGAGGCCTTACCCTCTGAAGATGGGGTGGGGAAGAAGACTGGGGGAGTGGGAGGAGAGGAGGGAGGAGGAATTGGGATTGGCATGGAAGGAAGGAAGGAAGGAAGGAAGGAAGGAAGGAAGGAAGGAAGGAAGGAAGGAAGGAAGGAAGGAAGGAAGGAAGGAAAAAAGGAAAGAAGGAAAGAAGGAAGGGGAAGGCAGACAGACCAAAAATCCTATTTAGTTCACTCATAATGTAAGCATTCAAATCTGCTCAAAATAACACAAGTCAACTAATCTGCAATTAACATGCTTTCTCTTTCTAAATTCAGGGCTATATAGTGAAACTCTGCTTCAAAAACAAAACAAAATATACACTGAGTAATATAGGCTAGCTTGTAATTTTAAACAATAAATAGTTCATATTTAGCAATTTTAAAAGGTCTGAAATATGCATGTAAATTTTATATATTGTTTCTAATTTTGTTTTGGTATATTCTGAGTTTAGTATGGTATTAGAGTTTGCAATGATGGTTACATTCAAATTATAAAATAGGTAACCATGTCATAAAAGATGGGGAATTTTAAGCCAGGTGTGTTGATATACCTGTAATCCTATCACTTGGGCAGCAGAGGCAGGTGGGTTAGGAATTTAAGGTTAGCCCTGGCTGTATATCAAATTTAAGGTCAGTATGGGTTGCATCAGATCCATACAAAAAACAAAAACAAAGTAAAATAAAAAGCCACTGTGGTGGCTTACTTGGAAAGCGAAGGTGGGGTGGGGTAAGGGGTAGGGAGGGGCTGGGGCAAACAAGAAAGTAAATAAACTAACAGATGAGATTAATCCTACTTACCTTCTAACAACTTCTTTCCACCCTTCTTCTCTTTTCTGACCCCTTTTAGGACTAGTGAGATTCAGTTTCATGGTTGGAGAACTTAATGGCAATGACTTGTAGCTTGCTGACAAGGAATTAGAATTCACTTCACCTTCAAGGCTGAGAAAAGGGAATTACAGAATTCAACAAAAGATATATTTAAGATAGACATTCAAGAGACTACATAGACAAAATTGTAATGAAATAATTTTTTAAACTTCAGACTAAGAATCTTATAAAATATCTACTAATCTTTACAATGAACACATGATTAAGAGGACAGAGATGATTTTAGTTTTGAAGACTAGAGACAAGATAATATTGCAAATACTTTAATACAACTTGTACATAGATGACATACTGTGAAATTTTATGCCAGGCATGAAATAAAAGCAGTGAATATCGAGTTAACAAAATAGAAAAATTTACCATGTCTGAGTCTTGGAAGTGGCAGTAATTGTCTTTTCTTCTTGAGAACTGAGAACTGTGGGGCCCCTTCTGTCACTGGTGGAATTCACATCCACAGTGAAATTTAACTCTTGGCTTTTACCACCACTACTGCTCTCACTGTTGCAGTCTGTGCTATCTAAGTTATCTGAATCACTATTCCCGCCTGTACCACCACCTCTAGGTTCTCCATTTATTTTATTTTTATCTGCTTTTTGTTGTGCTAAAGATATATGGGGTTCAGGTAAAATTAAATGTGCTGTGGGAGGGGACTCTTTTGTCTTATTTTTCTTATTTTTCCGATTGGTGCTGGGGGTTGTCACTACATTGGCTCTTTTTTTCCCAAATACATTTGTGAACGTGGCAGACGTAGCAGAGATTCCAATTGTAGTGGTCGTGGTTGCACTCGGAGGCTCTATGGGGATTTCTTGCTCCACTGAAATTATTAAAAAAAAAAACAAAAATCATCACAATAAGAGTCAAAGATCTCAAAACAAACTGTGACAGAATAATGCAATAATTCATAATAAACCAATTGATTAGGTTATATTTTCCTTTTCACTAAGAAATCCTTACTGTTGTTAGAATATTCTGATGTATAAATTGGTGTAAAATACATATACCAGTAGTATTCTATATTTTAAAATGATTAATTTTATGTGCATTGGGTTATTTTGTCTGCATGTATGTCTGTGTGAGGGTGTTGGATTCCCGAGAACTGGAATTAGACAGTTGTGAACTGACATGTGGGTGCTGGGAATTGAACTTGGGTACTCTGGAAGCATAACCAATGAGTGCTCTTAACCACTGAGCCATCTCTCCAGCTCTACTATTAGTATTCTTACAACTGATAATACAAGTTCTACAAACTATTAAAAAAAACAATATAGTTTGAATTTAGGAAAAATCTCGAATAGTATTGAGGAATTAGGATTCAAATAGAATACAATTAATTGCCTACTCCAAGAATTACCAGGTTGAACCATAAACATCTCAACTGACAAGTCTATCCTCCATGGTTTTAAACCTTAACCTTAGCTAAGAATTTACTAAGGAATTATTCTAATCAAGGAAGTTAGAGGTAGAAAAGAACCTGAAGGAAAACTGACAAACCTTTTACTGTACCCTTAAATATATACAAGGTTGACATAAATTACACACCACCTCTTTAAGTAAGTCAGGCTTGCTTTCACCTTTTCTTTATTAGTTTGTACTGTAAAGCATTTAGTATAATTTGCTATAAAAGCCAACTATTAATTTCAGATTAAGTAATGAAACCCTTAAGAGTGACCCCCAAAAGGTTAATTTAAATTTTACTTATTATTTTTGTTTATTTAGAAACAGGGTCTTTTTATGTAGCTTCGCCTGACCTTGAATTCATGGCAATTCTCCTATCTCAGCATCCTTTGTGACAAGATTACAGGTTTAATCTACAATGCTAACAAAGGATAATTTTATATTTAATTCAGATGAGTCATTTTTTACCATCTTCATCATTGTCCTCTTCATCTTCACCCTCTGGTTGTTCTGAATTCTCTTTTGGTTTGTTCTCCTCATCTTCTTGTTTCCTTTTCTGCTCCTCTTTTTTCTTTTTTCTCTTTTCTTTTCTTTTCTCTCTTTTAGCAGCAAGAGCTTGCTTTCTGCTCTCTTCTCTTGACTGTGAATAAAGTGTATCATTTAATTTAATAATGTAAAAACATTTATTATTTATTTTTTTTAGATTTATTTTGTATATAGGCTTCTTTCCACCATTTGGCAGTTCTGGTGCCTGAGGAGATCAAAATCAGGCATGAGATCCTCTAGATCTGGAATTATGGATGGATAAAGCCACCAATGTGGGTGCTGGAGACCGAACCTGGGTTTTCTACAAGTGTAACAACACAAGTGTTCTTAACAGCCGAGTCATCTCTCCATCTGCAATAATGTAGTAATTTAAAATACTAAATTTCCCATGGATGCCAGTCTCAAACATTTATAAAAGCCAAAAAAAAAAACACCCACCAAATTGGGTGTCATCAAAATTAAATAATTTTTATGATTCAAATGATCAACAATGAAAAAACAACATATAGGATACCAAAAATACATATAATTTATCTGATAAGGAACATGTATACCTAAAATATACAGACATCTCTTATTATTCAATAATAATCAAATAACCTAATTGAAAAGTGAACTAACAAGCAGGGGTTACAGCTCAGTGATAGAGTACTTGCTGAACATGTGGTAGTGGTAGACAAGACATCAAGTAAGACTGGATGTGCTGGTATACACCATAATCCCAGAGCTCAGGAGGCAGAAGAAAAACAGCTGAAGAGTTCAGGGACAGCCTGGATAACACAGTGAGATCCTGCCTCTGAACTAAACTATTAAGTGAAAAATAAATTGCCTTTTACACTGAATTTTGAAATAAATAAAACTATATATTAACATGTAAAAATTCTGTCAGTTATTCCTTAATATGGCTACTGAAAATAAATGGGAAGGGTTGAAGAGATGGTTTAGTGCTTGAGTATATACTGCTCTATAGAGGTCACAAGGTTTGGTTTCCAGCACCCACAGTAGGACAGCTTACAGGTGTCTGTAACTCTAATTTTAGGGAGATCTGTTGACTTTGGGCACTGCACACATATCATTAAAAAGAAAACAAGATAAAACAACAACAACAAAAAAACAGGCTAGGTATGGTGGCACATATACTTGGGAGGCAGAGGCAGGTTTATTTCTGGGTTTCAAGTCAGCCAGTGTGACACAAAAAGGGCCTGTCTTAAACAGGGTCGGGGGCGGATGATCTAAAATAGATTGTGGTGACTTATGAATGCATAAGTCAATGAATATACTACACTGATTTGTATAAGCTTAAATGGGTAAATTCCGATATAAGAATTTAATCTTGCCAGGTGGTGGTGGATGCCTTTAGTCCCAGCACTTAGGAGGCAGAGGCAGGCAGACCTCTGAGTTTGAGGCAAGCCTGGTATACAGAGCGAGTTCCAGGACTGGCTCCATGGCTACTGAGAAACCCTTGTCTCAAAAAACCAAATCCCCCAAAAAGAATTTAATCTCATTAAAAATATAGAAAAATACAATTTTATGGCACATATTTGCCTAAAACACAACTATCATAATCTTTATAAAGGACTGACAAATTTCACTGAAAAAGTGCTGAGATTAAGCAGGGCACACGCCTTTTATCCCAACACTTGGGAGGCAGAGGCAGGTGGATCTCTGTGAGTTCTAGGACAGCCAAGGCTACACAGAGAAACCCTTTCTTAAAAAACCAAAAGAAAAAAAAAAGTTGAGAAGAGACTAACATAAAATTAGAAATCGTTTCCCTGCCCCTCCCCCCAGAGGTGGTAGAGATTGTGAATCTAGCTTTTAACGACTGAGCCATCTTTCTAACCTAAAATTTCCCTGCTTTATGAAAAATTTAAAGCCCCATTTAGAACTCTTCATCACCTTTCGGTTTTGCTAACATCTGTGATTAACAAGAAAAAATAAGCTTTTACTTTCACAAGACAGTTAACAGTAACAGATGCTTAGCATTGTCTGGGATTAGAGAAAACATGTTACTTATATTTCTAGGAAAATTATGCAAAAAAGGCTCATCAGAAGAAAAATTATTTTTCAGCTGGGCTGGGCCTGGTGATATAGGCTTATAATTCCAGCTGTTTGATTGGATGAGTAGGACTGCAAGTTCAAAGGCCTTCGTAAGCATGAAGTAAGTATATGACTACCCTTGGAAACTTGGTAAGATGCTGTCTTGATTTTTTTTTCCCCCTCAGAGATAATGTTTCTTTATGAAACCATTCTGGCTGTCATAGAACTTTCTGTGTAGACCAGACTGGTCTTGAACTCACAGAGATCCACCTGCCTCTGGCTCTGGAATAATGTTGGAATTAAGGTGTGTGCCACCACCTCCTGGCCTGATCCTGTATTGAAATAAAAGCAAAAAGGTTGGTGATATAGCTTAAGGATAGAGTGCTTGCCTACCATGCCTGAAGGTAGAATACTTCCTGGCATGTGCAAGGATCCAGGTTTAATCCCTAGCACCACAAACATACAATTAAATTAAAATGGAAACAACAAAAACAAAGAGCAACAAAACAAAATGAGCTGCATAGGTACATTCTTGCAATACCAGCACTTGAGAGCCCAAGGTAAACATATTGCTATGAATTCATTTCTATCAGAGGCATAGTGAGTTCTGGTCCAGCCTTGGCTAAGAGTACGTTCCTGTCTCTGAACATGGATAAAAATAAAAATAAAAAAATGTATATGATTCTTTCCCAGTCTGGCTTCTGTAATCAAGCACATGAAAATATTAAAATCAATTTCCTAATGACAAGACTTTTAAGGGTTTTTTTTGCTTTTGCTCATTATAATACAATGAATGACATTGCACACATCTTTTTATCTTAAATTTATTATTAGTAGTACTACAATTACAAGTATACCATAAGTGTGTATTTGTATACACAGTGTATCATGGGGGACAACATTGTAGAGTTGTCCTTCCACTTTTATTTGGCTGCCGGGGATAGAACCCTGGTTGTTAGTTTTGCAGCAAGTGCTTTTACTTATTGAGCCATCTTTGTGGCCATCCATATTCACACTTTTGATTATGTGCCTCTTGTTGGATTTCTAAAAATGCATAGTTGAGAATACATATCCTTCTTATTAATTTGTAGAAATCATACTACATGGTAATTTCTTTGTGAATCTGTTCAAATACTTTTAGTCTCCCTTCTTTTTCTAGTTCCTCCCTTCTTTCATTTATTCATTCATTCATTTTCAAGAAATAGTCTAACTATGTTGCTCTGTCTGGTCTGAAACTCTCAGAGGTCTGCCTGCCTCTGCCTCCCTAGTACTGTGATTAAAGCTGTTTAACACCATGCCTGGCCTTGATTGAACTGATATTTTAGCACAGGGTGTCTTGTAGTACCCAGGCTGGTCTTAAACAAATCATCTTACTTAATCCTCAGGTTGGAATTATAGATATGTACTACCATACCCAGCTTTCACTATTTTTCACCTATTTATTGGAGATTTCTATTTCTTTTTGAGTCATAGTGTCAGAAACACAAACTGGGCTTTTAATTCTTAAAATCTTTTCCATTGTCTCACACATCCTGACAGTGCTGGGAACAAACCTAGGATTTCCCTTATCACCTAGACAAGTCACCTCTAGCCCTTACATACTCTAGTAGGAAATATAATAAGCTACTCTAATCCAAATCTTATAATAAATAAAGGATTGATTTTAGTGTTTTAGTATATTTCTCAGAGTAATGTTAAAAGCACTTAACTTAGATAGTGATAGCATGTGACAAACAGACTTGACTAAAAATCTAGTCCCTCAATTACATGGTCCCGATATTTATTTTGATAGTTCAGAATATAAACTTTACAAAGAAAGTCTATTAATAATTACCTTTTAATCATATTATGTTAAAGACTACTATTCATACAGCCAATACATTAATAAATAAAATAAATTTGATTTCTAACAGAATGCTCATTCTACTCACCTTTTCCAGATCAAGTTCTTTTAGGAGAATGCTTGCATTTTTATTTGCTTCTGCAGCCTGCTGGTCTTTGGCCTTCACAATTGTCTCAACACATTGGTGACACTTTTTCAGCAGTTCCTGCAGGTCAAAATACAATTATATAAGTGTAAAAATATTTAAAATAGGTAGAGTTGACTAGAAAGGTCCACAAGTTAAACCTTAAACAACTAAAAATTGGCTAAATCAAATTAACTTAAACTTTGAATTCAGTTCTATATCAATCTTTCATAAGAATGAAACACCTTTAAATATTTTTTTTTTCTTTTTGAGACAGCATCTCAGTCCAAACTAGCTTCCAACCCATTAAACTGTTAAGGCTGTCCTTGAGCTTACGTTGCTGAACCTCCTTCCTCGGAACCAAGTGTTGGAAATAATGGCAAGCAACTACTACATGTGGCAAGTTTTTTTTTTTTTAAATTTAAAGAGATATCACTCCTTATGCAGTTCTGGCTGCCCTCAAACTTCTAGCAATCCCCCGCTTCTTCCTCTCAAGTACTGGGATTATAAGTGTGCATTACCATGTAAGACAAATGGTGTAAAACAATCCTTTTCTACACTATGAATATGTATTACTCTCAATGGTTACTAAAAAGCTGACAGGCCTATAGCTGGGCAGGAAGTTAGGCAGGAAGGCTGAGAATGATGGGAAGGAGGGTAGAGTCAGGGGAGACGCCAGCCAGCAACCTGCCCAAGAGATAAGACATGCTGGAGGACAGGTAAAACCGCAAGCTATGTTGCAATACATAGATTAATAGAAATTTAAGTGTAAGGGTTAGCTAGTAATAAGTCTGAGCTATCAGCTGAGCATTTGTAATTTATATTTGGCCTCTGAGTCAGTTATTTGGGACTAGGCAGTCAGGAAAGGAAAAGTCCGTTTACAGAAAAAGGCATCTTTTTTTTTTTAAATTCTTATTTATTTATTATGTATACAATATTCTGTCTGTGTGTATCTCTGCAGGCCAGAAGAGGGTATCAGACCTTATTACAGATGGTTGTGAGCCACCATGTGGTTGCTGGGAATCGAACTCAGGACCTTTGGAAGGGCAGGCAATGCTCTTAACCACTGAGACATCCCTTTTTTGCAGGGGGAGTGAAGCGGGGACTTTTTGAGACAGGGCTACTCTGTGTAACAGCCCTGACTGTTTGGGAACTCACTCCGTAGACCAGGATGTCCTTGATCTCCCAGAGATCCTCCTGTTTCTGCCTCCTCAGTGATGGGATTAAAGGCGTAAACCACCAACACCCAGTAAGACCCATGTTTTAAACTTTAGATGACAAAAAGACTGTTTTTTGTTTGGTGATGGGGACTGAACTCATGGCTTTCTGCCAGCTAAGCATATACTCTTATCACTGAGTACATGTCCAGTGGAAACAAGTTCTTAATTATACTTCTTGGCATATAAGGCCAAAGAATGAAAATGTGTTTCAACAGCACAGTAAACTTACCTTATCTGTAATTGTTGCTATGTATCTCATGCATTCTATATCAGATGGAAATTGATTGACTTCCTTCACCAAATACTGAACAACTTTTACATGACCCTATAAAAAACAACAAAAAAAAAACACAAAATGATCCTTTGAAACTTTTAACTTAATGTGAAAAATTAACACTTTAAAATAGTGTACTAAATTTATAATTAAAATTTTGAAAACATGGATAGTTTAGTTCATAAACAGGAAAAGGTACATATAATATACTCAAGAATATATGGTGGTATATGTCTTTAATTCCAGCAACTTTGAAGCCAGTTTGGTTTACATAATAAGTTTCAGGAGAGTTAGGGCTACATAAAGATAACTTATCTCCACTCCCCCCCAAAAAGCAAGCAACCAAACAAGACATTAATTATTCCATTTCCCACAGAAAGCAGGAAAGTATTATTGAAAATATTATTTTATATAATAGACCTACTAATAAGGTAAAAATGGGCAATATGAAATGATATTATATAATGGGCACTAAGTCTTTAAACACCAATTTTCCAGGTTTCAAAGTATTATTTTGGTTTTATCTTAATAATAAACATGATGGTCTACAAAATTTTTTCTGAGTTTTATGACTTGCACATAGATAAAATTCTCTTTCCCCAAGACAGGGTTTCTCTGTGTAGCCCTGGTTATCATGGAACTTGCTCTGTAGACCAGGCTAGCCTCAACTCAGAGATCCACTTGTCTCTGAGTGTTAGGATTAAAGGTGTGAGCTGCTTGGCTGATAAAACACTTTCTAAATGTCCTTATGAAGGCTCGAATAGGTAATAAAATTTAAGCACATCTACTTTATAGAACAAAGCTTGCTAAGTTTCCCTTCCTATTAGGGTCCAAAAATATCCTCAAGAATGTGAAAGCACTTGCCACAGAGGCTGACAACCTGAATGTGATTCCCCAGGATCCACATTGTAGGAGAAAACTGAATCCTACAGGTTGTTTTCTGACTTCCATTCCTACACTAACAGACAGACAGACAGACACCCCCCCCCCAAACAAACGAGAGCAAAAGTAATTCCCATACAAACAGGCTTCTTAACTATAACAACAACAAAAAGACATTAGTCTGTTTCTAGACAAGAAAATAGAAAGTAGTTGCACCTGAAATAAGAAGTTAATTGAGCCGGGTGGCGGTAACGGAAGCCTTTAATCCTAGCACTCGGGAGGCGGAGGCGGGCGGATCTCTGTGAGTTTGAGGCCAACCTGGTCTGCAAGAGGTAGTTCCAGGACAAGCACCAAAGCTACAGAGAAACCTTGTCTAAAAAAAAAAAGAAAGAAAAAGAAAGAAAAAAAAAAAAAGAGAAAAAAAGAAAGAAAGAAAGAAAGAAAGAGAGAGAGAAAAGAAAGAATGGAAATTAAATGCAAACAGATACTAGATGATCTTCTAGGGTTAGGAAAACTACCTTTCACCTTTATAGGGTATGAAGCACATAGTATATGAATTGATACAAAGTCATTAAGGTGTGTACAAGGTTTATGTTCTTTGCTCTAAACTAGGCTTTAATTTAAAAAGTTTCTTTTGTTTTGTTTTTGTTTTTCAAGACAGGGTTTGTCTGTGTAAGCCCTGGCTGTCCTGGAACTCGCTTTGTAGACCAAGTTGGCCTCCAACTATTAGAGGCCTGCCTGTCTGTACCTCCTCAGTGCTAGGATTAAATGTATGGGCCACCACTAAGCAAAAGACTGTTAAGTTTAAAAGTATTAGAGGTAGAGAGATGGCTTAGTGTTTAAGAGTGTATACTGTTCTTCAGAGGACCCAAGTGTTGTTCCCAGTATCTAGGATCTAAAGCCTCTGGCCTCCACTTGCATGACCATGCACATACCCACACACAGATATGCACAACACATACACACAATTTTAAATAAATTGGGGGGCTGGAGAAATGGCTCAGTGGAAAAGAGTACTTGCTACTTTGGCAGAAGATGGGGTTTGTTTTTCTGCATGCACATGATATGATGTTTTACAACCATCTGTTATTTTAGTTTTATTGGATACAATGTTCTCTTCTAGCCTTTGAGCATACCAAACATGCATATGATGCACCTATATGCATACAAACATTCTACATATAAGATAATCTTAAACTGGGTATGGTGGCACATGCCTCTAAGTTCAGAACTTATGAGGCAGAGGCTCTGTCAGTTCAGTGGTCTACATTTTGATGAGTTCTGGGCTAGTCAGGGTTATATAGTAAGACTTGTCTTCAAGAAAACATAAAACTAAAATAAATAAATAAACAAAATGAAACCTTAAAACTGGGAGTAAATAGTAGCAAAATGATAGTAATGTTTTTTAGCCCTCTTGGGCATGTTTGAAGATGCAATTACAAACTAAAAAGAAAATAAAATTTCAATTATAAAACTTTTCTCAAACTAGGTATTAGAGAAAAACTCTGAAAAGTCATTTAAAATAAGAAATAAGGAGGAATAGAATGGTAGTCCTGGTTAAGAGTAAGGAAGTAAATTTTCAAAAAAAAAAAAAAGAAATAAAAATAAAAAAGCCTAGCGCATTCTAGGTCATTGATAAAAACAATACAGTACATAAAAAGAGAAGAGCAACATAGACCACATGTGGTACTTTATTATTTGTCATCAATTTAAAGATGTAGGCACTTAAAAAAGGCAGAAAATGAACACACACACACACACACACATATATATATACACACACACGATATGAATTATCCATTTTTCATAAAAGTTTATTCCGTTTCATTCAGAAACAACCATCTGTATATATCTAATGCTTTCCTTAAATGTCATGGTGTGTGTGTGCAAGCATGCACATGTAGAGGCCAGAGCAGGATTCTGGGTGTTTAACTCTATTAATTTTTGCCTTATTGCCTTGAGAAAGGGTTTTTCACTGAACCAGAAGCTAGCCATTCCGCTAGGTTGTTCCTGATCCAAACAATGGAGTTCTAGGAAGGTGTAGCCATGCCTGGCTTTTAATTTGGGTGTTGGGCATTCCGACTGAGGTCCTCTTGCATGCAGAACAAGAATTCGTAGTCACTGCGCCATCTCCCCAGCCCCAAATTTCACGCTTCAGTAGTATGACATAATAAAAGTAAGTCAAGACACTAAATGAATCAACAACAAAGCTGATTATAGTGAAATAGCAAATAATTCTTAGGTTTAGCCACCAATATTGAAAAGACAGCAACATTTTTGTTTGTCTGAGATAAGAACTAATCTATCCCATGCTGGCCTTTAACTTACTTTTATAGCCAAGGCTGGACTGGAACTCTGAAGATACAGAATTCATCTCCTAAATGCTGGTATTATAGGGTGTGCCACCACACCTGGCACTAGTACTATTTGTTTTTGTTTTGTTTTTAAACACAGGATATCACTCTATAGCCCTGGCTGGCCTGGATCTCGTGTAGAACAGGTTGGCCTTGCATTCAGAGATTCTCCTGTCTTTTGTTTCCTGAGGGTGGGATTAAGGCAGGAAACACCACGTCTAGCAATAATTAGTGACTTTGTTTGTTTGGGTTTTCAAAACAGGATTTCACTGTGTAGCCCTGACTGTCCTGGACTCACTCTGTAGACCAAGCTGTCTGGAATTTACAGAGATCCACTTGCCTCTATCACTTTAGTGCTGGGTTTAAAGGCAAGCATCACCACCGCCTGGCAGCAGTGACTTTTATGTGTACATATTCTTAATTCCCCAACATTAGTTTATATTTTGCACAAGGTTTCAACTTATAATTGTTTTAAAATTAATAAATTTTGTCTTTTCTGTATTTGTCATATTACCTTGCGAAATGCTGACATAAGAGGTGTGATTTTTCGGTTGTCTGCTGCATCCACATCAGCACCTGCTTGCACTAGCAATTGTACTACATCAAAATGACCACCATTGGATGCCAGCCAAAGAGGTGTATTTCCCTTCTTGTTACGGACATCAATATGGGCTCCCCTATAAACAAAAAATATCCACAGTCTGTTTACTATAAGAGGTTGATACTCTATGGTTCTCTTTCCATATAACAATGTTTTTAAAATGTTGTTAAGGTTACTTTTAAAAATCCACAGACAGTGAAAGGAATCACTGGAGTTCTACATATATCAAGAGAAATTTACACACCTGTTAATCAGGAGCTCACAAAATTTGTAGTGGCCTTTGTCAGCTGCTATTGTCAAAGCAGTGTCTCTTGAGGAAGGCACAGGAGGGGCATTGACATCTGCTCCTTTATCAAGGAGAACTCTTCCAACCTCTGCATATCCTCCAGAAGCTGCTTCCATCAAGGGAGTAAGACCAGTCTGTTTAAACCAGTAAAGAATGCAATGGAATTTAGTAATTTCTTTAAAAGACTAAACTAATTTATATTTAAGTACATTCTGATTTTCTCTCACAAAAGAACTAAATAACATTCTGTTTTCAATTGTATTAAATTAGCTTTCTGATAGCTCATGTAATCCCAGCTCTTGGGAGGTAGAATCAGAAGGATCAGGATGAGGAGTTCAAGGTAATCCCAGTATTGACCACATGAAATCCTGTCTCAACCAAAATAAATAAATACTTGAATAAATAAATCTTACTAAATAGCAAATGAGAATTGTTAGAATTAATGAGGTATGCCAGAGTACACTCACTTATAATCTTATGCAAGAAGGAAAGCAAAGCCATGCATGGAGATGCCTTAACTCAGCTCTTAGGATGCTGAGGCAGGAAGATTGGGTTTGAGGGAGCTAGAATTACAGAGTCAGTTTGTTCATTCTCTCACCCCTATCCCTTTGAAAGAGTCTTACTTATATAGACCAGCGCTCAAACATGAAGTCTTCCTGCCCCAGCTTCTATAATGTTGTAATCTTAAGACTATGCCACCATGCCTGTCCTGAGTTTTTATCAGACACTTTTCTTCAGCCAGGCATAGTGCCTGTAACTCCATGCACTCAGAAGGTAGAGTCGGGAGGTTAAGTTCAAGTCTAGCCTGGGTTACTGTCTCAAAAACAAAACACAACACAACAAAACAAAAACCCAAATCAAAATGGAAGGAAACAAACAAATAATAATCTCCAAACAGTATGCACCATTCTAGGGCTTTTAATAGGTGACTATACCACAATTAATACTTGAAATTGAAAAGGCCAGCTTTTGGATGTCACATGACCACTGAACACATAAAATCAACAGCAACAGTGGCTACCTACATAAGATTGATCCATCAACATTCCATCATGGATGGCAGAAGGGCTCATAAGGCTCCACCCCTCAGAGTTTATGGTTTCTGGAACAACCACTGGCAGGTAACAAGTCCTTGCTCAAGTAAATACCACCCATGTTCATGAAAACACACACACACACACATACACACATACACACACGTAATGTGTTTTTTGAGACTTATTATGTATACAGGGTTCTTCCTGAATATATGTCTGCAGGTCAGAAGAGGGCACCAGATCTCATTACAGATGGTTGTGAGCCACCATGTGGCTGCTGGGAACTGAACTCAGGACCTATAGAAGAGCAATCAGTGCTCTTAACCTCTGAGCCATCTCTCCAGCCTGCCTATTTTCTTTTTAAACATTTTGTATTACATTTGTTATGTCTTTGTGTGTATGTTCTTGTGTACACAAGTGCTTACCAGGTCAATATGTAGAAGTCAGGATAACCTGATGTAGTTGGTTTTCTCCTTCCACCATGTGGATCTTAGGATGAAACTAAGGTGGCCAGGCTTGATATCCCATACCTTTACATACTGAGCCATCTCACCAGCACCTCACCACCACCACCACACACACATTACATTCATACACATAAATTTTTTAAAAAATAAAAAGGCTGGGAGTAGTAGTGCATGCCTTAATACTAGCATTCAGGAGGCAAATGCAGGAAGCCAGCTTTCTTTGTAGAAAGAGATCAAGTAGGACAGCTACATAAAAAGACCCTAATCTCAAACAAACAAACAAACAAACAAAAAAAAAAAAACCAAACCAAACAAACAAAAAACAAAAAAAATATTAACTGTTAGAAATGAGACAGATGAAATTTCTAGATTTTTCCAATCTTAAATGATATAAGGTTTCAGTTGTCATCTCATTTAAAACCTAGTTTTTTAAGTACCTAATATTTCAAGGTTAAAAAAAGTCCAAGTATTGCTATTTCTAAATTCAAATAGTCATGAATCTCTCAGAATTTATCACTTTAAAACAGATTTTAAATTTTTTTTTTTGTTGGTTAGAGTTTTTACCAGTAGTAAGTAGATGTCTCATTAAATTTTTTTTTAAAATGTTAATAATGTAAATTATTGGCACCATTTAATTCCCTAAATCTGCACTGGAGATAAGCGGAAATGCCATATGTGTTTCCATAAAACTGAAACTGAAAAAATGGGCAAATTATAAAATTTCTTACCTTTGCCCTGTGTTCAACATTGGCTTTGCGATCCAAAAGCAAACTCACTACTTCTGCTCGGCCCTGGAAACAGGCCAGTGTGAGAGCTGTGTTCCGGTTGGTCTCTATTTGTGCATTAATATCTGAACCCATATCAAGCAGCAATTTCACTGCAGGAACATGTCCATTCATTGCAGCCAACATCAGAGGAGAAATACCTAGTTTACTCCCAGTCCTAAGGAAGAAATGTGCTCAGAAAATTAGTATGATACCTTGTGTTTTTAAAAAAGCACAACAGATGAAAATGTCAGTAAAGAAAGATTTCTAACATAGATGTACAGATCTGTCTAAATCAAGAATGGCAAAATCTCATAATATAAAACATAACTCTTAAGGGAAACTGCGAAAGGGATGCAATTTATGGAGAAGAATTAAAAAAAAACACAATTCCTACTTAAGATGCTTAAGACTAAGGTTAAAAACTCAGCAATCGTAAATGATAAGATGAATGAACAGGTGATACCTTGAATTAATTTCTGCCCCAGCATTAAGCAAAATCTTAATAATATTCACGTATCCTCCAGATGCAGCCAGACTCAGTGGTGTATAATCAGACACATTCCTATGTTCTTTATTGGCTCCTCGGGCCAGCAGCAAATCTACTACCTACAAAGTAAAATATGGACAGATAAAACAAGTTTATACCTAGTGCTCAAGTTAAAAATGAAGGAAATACAAACAGAACCTGCAATTTTCTTGTCTAAATATTTGACATTTTAAATATATTTTATTAGGCCTTAAATATTAAAATATCAGCATGAGATAAATGGATTCAATATCTTCTTTGGGGTGGTCATATTTGTTTTTGAGACAGGATCTTGCTTATGTAGCCAAGATTAACTGAAACTTGCAGCAATTCTCCTGCCTCGGCCTCTAAAGTGTTAGGATTATACATATGCACCACCAAGCCCAGCTGAATTTCTTATCAAGAAGTTAAAAAACCGTGAGCCTGTGTGGTAGATCATGCTTATAACCCCAGCTCTGGAGGGTGACTAAGAAGGATTGCACCAATTTCAAGGCTACCTTCAGCTACATAAGACACTGAGACACAAATAAATTCAGTGTTGTGCTCTGTGCAGTTGCATATACCTGTAAATCCCATGGTGTATGGTGAAAGCAGGAAATGAAGATCAACCTATGGGTCGTGACCCTTTTCAGAGATTTAGCAACCCTTACATAGGGGTCACATATCATATATTCTGCATATTGTATCAGATACTTACAATTCTTAACAGTAGAAAAATTAGTTATGAAATAGCAACGAAAATTATTTTATGGTTGGTAGTCACAACATAAGAAACTGTATTAAATGGTTTCAGCATTAGGAAGGTTGGGAACCACTGGTCTACTGAACTTGTAAAACACATGTGTTTTATACATATATGTTTCACATGTAGTTAAAATATTAATCATGGGGCTGAAGCAACAGCTTAGTAGTTAAGAAAACCTACTTCACTTGCAGAGGACCCAAGTTCCCAGCACCCAAATCAGGTAGCTCATAACCATCTATAACTTCAGCTTTTGGATCTTAAATCTTTGGGCTTCATAGGTGTGTGCATGCCCAAACACACAAGTTTGAAAAAAAATCTTGAAAAAGTAATAAGCATATATACATTAAAAACTATAGGCAAAATATTTACAAAAGAAAGCCAATGTTAACATACCTCTTGACGACCACCAGAACATGCCAAAGAAAGTGGAGTATCCTTAGTTCGTTCAGCTTGTGCTTCTATATCGCCACCTTTATCCAAAAGGATTTCAACAACTCCAACATGCCCCGCTGTTGCCGCCAGGATCAGTGGGGTAAAACCTAAATTAGAAAATAAAAACTTCTAACAAATCTGTGGTTTTACTTACTTTAATGCCACTGTTTTCAATTTCCTTTTATTTTAACTTAAAAGACTTCAATTTAGATACTGATGAACAATTTAGCATCAAACTATTCTAAACTCTAATTTGTTAATGATAAAAACACCTGGCAAAAGGAAATGCTAAATCAATAAAAACTATTAAAATCTATACTCACAAACCACCTCAGGATTAAAGACAAAGGCATCCACTATTTGTGGCACACAAGGCAAGAGCTCAGCCCTCCTACTCCATCACCTTTACTAATAATTTATATTTTGGTTTTTAATTTTTAGAGAATTATTTGGTTCTATAGATGAATAAGCTTGAACACTGCCTATTTATTTTATTAGTAAAAATATAAGAACTACTTATTCATAGCGAAAATTCTGTAATTTTTTGTGCTTGTGTAAATACTTAGATTTTATTTGTGAGTGATATTTCCTACCTTTTTTATCTCTGTGTTCAATTTTAGCATCTCGTGCAATAAGAACAGATACAAGTTCTTCATGACCACCTGCACAGGCCAGTGTTAAAGCTGTGTCATGATTGCTTTCAGTCTAAAAAGGGAAAAAAAATATTTATTCATATATTTTAGAGTTCTCAATAAAATTATCCTTTCCCTCATTAATGTACAATTTTTCCTTTCAAAATAAATTAGAACATGTGAAATAAATTTATATAGAATCTACTCACATGCGCATCAATGTCAACTGAAGGATACACAGGGGGCATGGGTGGGGAAACCATATTGCTTGGAGTCTGAGAACAGGATTCGGGTGTAGGACAGTCTGTGGTCTGAGAGGGATTATTTGAACCAGCAGGCACTCTGGTACTCACAGCTGGAAAAAAAATGTTTATATTGCTAAATTTCATTTAAATAAATAATACTGTTTGTACACAGAAAAACATGTAAAACAGAAATGTTCATGTGAGTAACATACTACAGTGAAATCACAAGCTTTGGAGTCAAAAGAACGTATATTGAATGACTTTCTGAATTCATGCAATTTATTTAACTTATCTGAGCCTCAACTTATAAGTTCAATGAGGATATGATTAGTGCTCGCCTTGAAAGTTTCTAACGTGTAACTAAACACGGCCAATTGTTGGTGGATATATAATAAATGGTGGCATTTTGCACTGCCAATAGGGAGTATATCATTTCCTAATTTAAGCATTTGTAGCCAGGTATGGTGATCCATACTAGTAATTTTAGGACTCAGAAGTCTGAGATAAGAGGATCACAAGTTCAAGGCCAGAGTGGGATACCCCTCAAAAACAAACAAAACAAAACAAAACAAAAAAACAACAAAGAATGCTTATCTTAGCTTGTAAAAGTTTGACAAAAATATTCTGTAAATAATGAAAAGTAGCAGGTCAGGGCAACAAGTTAGATTATTTTTCACATAAACAGCAGGGGATGTGTTTTTAAAAACTCAGCATTTACTTTTTTTTTTTTGAGTCAAGGTCTCACTATGTAGCCCTGTCTTTCCTGGAATTCTCTATGTAGACCAAGTTGGCTTTAAGCTCAAAAATGCCTGCTGGGATTAAACGCAGACTACATAGAGAAATACTGTCTGGGGTGGTTGGAAGGAGGTGTGCACCAGTTAGTTAAAATCAACTTCTAAAAGTCAAGTTATTTTTAAATTGAATACTAGAAATTTATATTTAAGATCACAAAATTTGGAGTTCAATTGAAGTTTTGAATGGTGATACACTTAAGTAATTCTAGTACTTGGAGGTGGAGGCAGGAAGGCCAGCAGTTCAAGGTCATCCCCAGCTATACAGCAAATCCCAGGCCAGCCTGGATTTCATGAGATCTTGTCTCAGAAAAACAAAAACAAACCCAGAATGTGGTGTTTGAAAACAGAAAGTTGAAAATTATATCTTGTGTCTCTTCTATCTTTTGTTTCATGGAGGATGGAGTTCTGACTCAAAGAGTTAAGGACATCTTTAAAAGATACTAGTAGTTTCTGAGATAATGTATTTAAAGCACTTACTCGTGCCTGGCACAAGGAAAGTGCTCAATAAATGTAAAACAAGGCATTTTACAATACTTTCAGTACTATTATTCACTTTATTAGAAAATAAAAATATCACTGTTTAAGAAAGAAAAAACTCAGAAAAAAACCCCGCATAACCAATAGTATAGAAAAAAATGAAGCTTTCACTATGGCAATACACTTATAATGTGCTCAACTTAGTAACTGACTAGATCTTTTAATTTTCAAAGAGAGAGTCTCATGTACTCCAGGTTGGCCCTGAATTACTGACCGTCCTGCTCCACCTTCCAAGAGTTGGGATTACTGGTATGTGCCAATCCTACTTTAATTTATTAGATTTAGCAAAATTTAAGATGCCTAGATTTGCTTCTGTGAACCATCCTTTTGCTTCCCACTGATATATAAAACAATCTTGGCAATATAAATCCCAACAACTTTATTCACCGCAAAAGTAACTAGAAATGATTATAATATCATAAACTTTTGTTTCACCTAAAGAATATGTACACTGGACACAAAGCTTTAAACTTTTTTTCATTCAAAAATGAAAGAAGCGGATAATATTGTTATATCTCAAAATACCTGATACATAAAAACACCCCCTCCCCCGGCATACTAGATTGATATGTAACACCTTACTGACAGATTTGCAGTGGTGGGTCTTATAATTATTAACATATACCCTGGAAGAATTGTATTTCTTCTATTCATTTATTCATGTCATCTTTTTTTAGTGGTTTTTTGAAAGCAAGGTATTTTAAATTTTTTAAAAAAGTATTTGACTAGCATGGAAAGCTAGAATGTGATGTTATGAAAGACTCCTTTACAGAACTTACTTTAAAAACAAACAAAAAAGACCACTTCCTGTGTATTTAACAGTTCTATTACCCAAAACATGGATTATGTTTTATACATTTTTATACTATATTATCCTAGGATATTTTCTCTGTAATAATGACAATCAGAACCATTCCATGGAAAGTGTCTTTAATAGGATTAATTACAAATGAAAGCTATAAAGGTTGTATTATAAGAACATTATAATTTAGAACCATAACATTTTCATAAGTTTTAAAACATTTCCTATCTCTGAACAAAATGTCTCTTAAAATGACAAAACCAGACAACTACAACAAAAAAAATCAATATACAATTCAAATTAAAATTTTACACTGTTCAAAAGTAGGGCACTAGAAGAACCAAGTAAAATATTTTAACCTGACTTTTTATGAAACCAAGAAAAATTTTGCATATGGTATGGAATAATAATAAATCTTAACATAAAAAATTTTATTGCTACTGGTAGACAAAATATGTTGTAAAATTTTATCTCTTAGTGGACATGGTGCTACCCACCTGTAAATCCTAGCACTTGCGAGACAGAGGCTGGACTACATGAGACCCTGTCTCAAAAACAAATAGAAGTCCCAGGCTTGGTAGTATAAGTTTAACCCAGATGCTCCAAGGGCCAAGCCATAAGGATTACAAGTTCAAAGTAAGGACACTGAGTGAGATCCTATTTTAAAATCAAAAAACAAACTGGGTTGAGGACATAGAGCACTTCCCTTACAATGGTGACGTCCTGATGCCCAGTACCTCAAAAAAATAAAACAGCAGAACTTTTTATTGCTATCATTTGGTATATATCATAGTAATGATAAAACAGTTTCATTTAAAACCTAAGCAGGGTGGTGGTGGCACACACTTTTACTCCCAGCACTCAAACAGGTGGAACTCAGAGATATACATGCCTCGGCTTTTGAGGGCAAGGCTAGCCTAGTCTATAGAGCTAGTACTAGGAGAGCCAGGAAACTCTGTCTTGAAAAACAAAGCAAAACTAAAGGTTAAAAATAAAATATTAACATTAGAGGTAGTATGTTATAAATCTCCTCAAAAATAACAGGATTTCCAAATTCTTTTGTAAAAAGACTTATTTCTAATCATTATATATATGTTATGTATGTGTTGTTACATGTATGTTCGGATACTCAAAGCTAGAATTTTGATCTCCTGGAACAGAAGTGGTTGATCTTTGTGTGTGTGTGTGTGTGTGTGTGTGTGTGCATATATCTGCGTGTAAGAGAAAGGATCACACTATGAAGCCCTGGCTAGCCTGGAACTCTTTATGTAGACAAGGGTAGCCTTAAACTCACAGAATCAACTGCCTCTCTGCCTCTGTCTCCTGAATGCTGGGATTAAAGACATGTGCCACCATGCCTAACTCTTCTGGTGATTATGAGCCACCTGACATGGGCACTGGGAACAGAATTTGGGTCCTCTGGAAGGGCAGTACATGCTCTTAATCTCTGAGCCAATTCTTCAGGCCTAAAGTTTTGTTTTTAAACTTAATAATGATCACTGCAAGGCCACTTAGAGCAAATTACACTAGAATTGTAATTTAAACAAATGTATCCAAGTACCAACAACAATACTGTATTAGACACAAAGCTATATTAAAACTCATATACATATCAAATCTTAATATAGAAATAAGAGCAACTGTTATTTAATAGGATTTAGAAGTATAAGAAATAATAGAATTTTTAAGATAAATGCAAAACTTTTATTCAAACCACATGCATATACATGACACTAACACTAAGGCTCTTTTCTTTGTTTTGTTTTTGCTTGTAAATAAAAGACAGGGTCTCATTATGTATCTCTAGGTGGTCTGGAACTCAGGGATCTGCGTGCCTCTGCCTCATGAGTCTCCAAATTCAAGGCCTGTACCACCATGCCCAGCTTCAACTAGTGTTCTTAAATATGGCTGAACTGAGTGGCTGAACATAGTAAGCACTATGCACTTACTAGCAGTTCCCCGTATTACTCCTCTTGCAGAGCAGATTGATGTAGATTTATTAAAGAAAGGTAAGAAAGATCTCCTGAGTCTGGGAAATGTACAAGGGGGAGACTCTGTACTTCCCTTCTCTAAGCTTCAGTTTCCTACGGAACTGAGGTAGGAGAATCTATTTTATGGGAGGATTTAAAACAGCTTGTGAAGGTGCAAATGAAGTAACTACCACAAAGCTTGGCACATGGTAAATGTTCCATAGATGTAAATAAATTTATTTTTTAACCAATCCTCTTTATATATTAATGGAATTTTTATTAAATCGCTCTAAATTTCTAGACTTAACTTTTTGTTTTGGTTTGGTTTTAATCTAAGCGTATTTTCCTTCCTTTACTTTTTGTTTATCTGAGACAGGACCTGAATAGCCTGGACTGGCCTTGAACTTGACAAGTAGTGAGGGTGGCTCTGAACTCCTGATCCTTCTGTTCCTGCTTCCCAGGTGCTAGGATTACAGGTGTCAACAAACCCTGCCCAAGAAGGGATTTAAAAAAAAAAAAAAATCAAGAAAATAGAAAAATGGCTATTAAAGCTAATGAAAACTGACAAAATACAAACATAAAATTAGAAATAACAGATCTAATAACTGCTTCCATGAACATATCATGTACAATTTCATTATTAATTTGATATACATTTTAACTTTTGAGATCATTTGTTATTCTGGTAACTGCTAAAAACCTAAGGCTTTCAGAAGAAGATTTGAGGTACCATGTTTTTAATCAAAATTAGATATTCTGTTTAGGATTGTAGAGAGTATGACATATCAGTTACAGGCTGAGTAAGTAAATAAGTTATAATATTAGTTATGTATATAAACAGTTTATTAATTTTCATGAAAATATTTAGGTAGAAAAGCAATAATGCGAAAATATTCTTAAAGAAGAAAATTAACATTTCTTTTAGAGGGATAAATATATATTCTTCAAAGTGAAACTTTAAAGAACCTAAGGCTTTCAGAAGAAGATTATAGGTACCATGTTTTTAATCACATAAAATTAGAAATAACAGATCTAATAACTGCTTCCATGAACATATCATGTACAATTTCATTATTAAGTTATAATATTAGTTATGTATATAAACAGTTTATTAATTTTCATGAAAATATTTAGGTAGAAAAGCAATAATGTGAAAATATTCTTAAAGAAGAAAATTAACATTTCTTTTAGAGGGATAAATATATATTCTTCAAAGTGAAACTTTAAAGAATATATATCAGTCTCTCTTTCACTAATGAAAATAAATTTAAATAGAATTAATTCTATTTAATTATGGCTTGCTCCATAATCCTACTGATATGCTTAAATGTTTTACAACTACAGAGTTAGCTATTAAGTTTGTCTAATTTTTGTCACTATTAATTAGGAAAATTAGACTTGGGAAAAATAGTTTTAAGTGATACATCATCATCTTGAAAAGAGAATACAATTATCACCATGCATTTCAAAACATATAAACTTCATATATGGAACTTTTTATTTATCAATTTAAAACTTATTTACAATCTGATAAGTAGTTAATGTCTAATACATATTAAGTTTTATTATGTCAACATGTAACACTAAAAGATGTTTTTTGAGGTAATTTTTTTTAAGTCTCATGTGAACTCTATAAAAGGTCATTTCTATTTAAAAACACTTTAGTGAAATAAAAACTTTTAAGAAACATCTGTAATAATTAGCATAAAGTTAACTACAAGTTTCCTTTAGAGCTGTTTTGGCTAAAGTAAATTTAACATAAGAAGCTCTACAAGCCAAAAATATAAAAATTCAAATTAAAGAATAAAGATCCTAACTCCTTAAAATATCTCCTAGTATTTGAATTTTAAGAACACTAGACATTTCTCCTCTGCACAATACTATCTATTACATGGCAGAGGAGCCTCAAAGGCAAAATGATATCTATAACCAAACTGAAGTAACACATATACCCAATAAAAATTCCTGATTTACTCTTATTCCACATTTTTAAAGATTCAGTAAAGATTAGGAAGACTAAAGGCTCACAAAAGAAGAAAGGAAACTGGGATAGTATAATTGGGGTAGGAAGGGGAGGAGAATATGACAAGAGGAAACAGACAACAATAAGGAAAAAAATGTTGCAATCAAGAGACAGAGGACTGGCCTGCCTTTGAATATCACTCCAGCTACATCTTAGTTCTTGGTCTTCATCCACTGTCAACAGCCATTCTGGCTGCAATTCTGAACTGGGCTCTCATGGAGGTGATACATTCACCAGCCATCTTTAGGAAGGTAAATGATTAATTGCACTGTTTTCCCACTGCTGCAAGGACAATGAAAGGGAAAGTAAACTTGTGCACCTCATTTCATATCTAGTTGTAATTTTCCACACAACAATAAACAGAAACAAACATTTTAAGATTATTAGCCCTTTTTCTATGTGTATGTGCATGAATGTGCATGTATGCAAGCACACTATTAAGTGTTCTGTATGCTTGTTCATCAAGAGTTTACACAAAAATTCCAATCTCAAAAACAAGTACAACAGTTTAAATGTACTTTAATCTTCTGAACACAAACTCTATACCATGGAGTGTACAGCTGTTCCCATTTAATTAGAGATAATTAAATTGGTCTAATAACAAAAAGTAGTGTCTCTTAAAATTCTCATGTACAACCATGAAATTCACAGGCAAGAAAATTAAATAGGTAGCCTTACCTGCGTGCTTCTAAATTGTACAAAAGATTCTACTGAGAGCTACTATGTAGGAAATAACAAACTGTCTTTGAAAGCAAATTTCTAAAGGATTATGGGAACCTTATTTATCTTTGAAGTGTGTTTGTTTTAAACAGAAAAGGGGAAAAACTCCCTTAATGTGTTAGTGCTACTGGGCTTAAATTCACTTTCATAATTCCTAAGGAATCCAGTAATTTTACAAAGACAGTTGTAAAATAGAGAAATACAAAGTTTGTGTTTTTGAAGGGGCATTTAAAGAAGTTGAGCACACAGATAAAAGAGAAAAGTATTTTAGATATATTTCTTAACCCACCTGCTATCAGGTCATCAAGAGTGTCGGTAAGCGTCTGGGCTGGAGTTGCAACCATGAGTCCATCTGGCTCTTGTACTAACAGCCCCTGCTCATGTCCAGCAACAGCAATTTGAGGCTGTCCTATGATCTGCTGGTTACCTGATACTTTCTGAAGCACAAGAGAATTTGTCCCATTAGAACCTAAGTCACTGGAAAAGTTACATTGTGGAGATGATACAGGCGGGACTGGGACAAAATCAATTTGTTCTGCTGATGGTGGAGATTGTTGCTCATCACCAATACCATGATCTTTAAATAAGATTGTATCAACCTGGGGTGATTCTGAAGAGTGATCCTCTGGGAGACTGCCATCTTCATCCCCTGCCAAGGAGACTCCTCTATGAGAGCACTGCTGGTGTGGAGACCCTGTGTCTCTCTGACCTTTGGTTTCCAAGTATTCTTTGGTAAACTGCTGCTGTGTTTTCATCTGCAACTGCCTTTCCACTTTCTGCAGTTCTTTCAGTATTTTCTTCTTCTTCTGGACTTGTTCTTCTCTGTTCTTTTTAAGTTCCTCAATCTTATCCTTGTTTAGAGGCTCACCTTGAATTAACTCCAATGACTTAAGCTGTGCTTTTTCAATAGCACTAATTCTTTGTCCCAGTTCATTCAGCTTGCCTTCAGTCTCTTCTACTATGCACTCCAAAGGCTGGTATGGGTGAAAAGGTGGCAGTAGGTCCTGATCTGCTACCTGCAGGGAACTGGACTTCTGCTTGGATGCACCTAAGCACATGAAAAATGTTTGAAAAAGTGCCATGCTAAAGAAAAAAAGAAGAAAGAAAGAAAAAGAAAAAAGAGAAAAAAAGAAAACAAAACAAAAAACAACAAAAAACCAGAGTCCCAAAAATAAAAACACACACAAAAAACATTCCTCCCCTCTCCCGGACTTCCTTCCCCAAACCATTATAACTAATGCTATAGAATGATTCAAAAGTCACACTAGTGAGGCAGATTAAACCTCAACTATCTCATCTGTTTTTGCACAGCATAAACTGAGATGTTATCAACTCAAACTTGAATTTAAAAAAATATACTTTTAAATGTAGGATGATTTTAGAAATTATGATGGGACAAAGAGAAAAGGAGGGGAAAAAAACATCAGAATTTTGCTGATCAGGTTGGACTTTTTAAATCTAGCTGAGCATGTTAGAACACACTTTCAATCCCAGAACTCAGAGGCAGAGGCAGGCAAAGGGATTCTCACAAGTTCCAGGGCAAGCTGGTCTACATAAATTCTAGGTCACCCAAGGCTACACAGTGAGTATCTTGGCTTAAAATAAATAAGAACAAAAACAAACAAACAAAAACCCAACAAAAGAAAAAATATCAAATATAAACCAGAATCAAATGGCATTCAGAATAATATTAATGCTAGTTTAATTGCCTTTTCAGAACAATTATTCTAGGAATAATTATACAAGTAAAGTTTATTCCAAGAGAACAAAATAGGGCAAATGTTTTTTTAAGTTGGCAAAATAATTCTATTCTTACATTAAAATACAATGTGAAATCAGTTTCTCAAGATATTATCTCTTTAGACAGGCATGGTAACCCATATGCCAATAAAGTCAACACTCAAAGGACAGGGTAGAAGAATCAAGTATTAAGGGTTATACTCAATTCATAGCTGAATTTGAGGCTAGCCTGAGCTACCTAGAACCTTGTTCTAAACAAACCAAATATGAATCATTATAAAATTCTCCAATAAAAAGGCTAACATTGCTCTACCTAAACACTGTGTTAAACTTATACCACAAAGGATCTAATTTTAAATAAACCATTTAAATAATATCCATCTAAGAGAGAAACAATGAAAGTTACTAATAGGGAGAAAAATCAGACATTCCATATAGGAATACTCATATTGATAACATTTTTTAAAAAAAAATTATTTAATGTTCTTAAATATATTTGTTCCTCCTATATAACAAGTCTGCTGTAAAGTAATTATTAATAGCCTTAAAGGGGATAAATAAAAATTTTGAGGTACTCCTTGATTTGTCTGAGCAAATTCAGGGATGAATTCTATTCAGGAAGAACTAGGACTACTTGGGGCGAGGGGACAAATAACTGATGCATCTACCAACACAGATGAACTTCAAAACATCAAGTTAAATAAGATTCCAGACACAAAGTTACATACTGTAAAATCTCACTTAACATAAAATTTATAGAGAAAAGACATATAAGACAGAAAAGAAAGTAGTGGCCCTGGGGTATGGCAATGAGAATAAAGTTCAAATGCAAACAGGTAACAGATCTTTTAGGGGCAGTTAAAGCTAAGTGGGAACTGTGTGGAGTAGTGAATGCCTGAATCCCAAAAAAAATGGGAGACTGAGGCAAGAGATCAGGACTTTGAGACCGACTGTACTCGGGAGGTAGAGGCAGGTGGATATCTGTGAATTCAAGGCCAGCCTAGTCTACAAGAGCTAGTTCCAGGACAGGCTCCAAAGTTACAAAGAAACCCTGTGTAAAAAAAAAGGGGGGGGGCTGACTGTCTCAATGTCAAGAGTAACAATAATGAGGACCCCTCAAAACTTGATGGTGATGATTGTCACAGAACTTGGTAAATTTACCAAAACATACTGCATTTAGTATTTTAATGAGTGAACTTGATAGTTAAAAACAATAAAGCAATTTTAAATTTTTTAAAAAATTTATTTACTTAATTTATATGTATGGATGCTTTGCCTGCAAGTATGTCTGTGTATGCCTAGAACCCACAGAGGCCAAAAGAGGGTCAGATCCATCAGGACTGCAGTTATCAGAGCTTGTAAGTAGCTATATGGGTACTGGATATCAAACCCAGTCCTCTGCAAGAGCAACATTGCTTTATACCACAGAGCCATCTCCCCAGTAAAGGCATTTTCTTTTTTTCTTTAAAAAAAAAAAAAAAAGAACTGGGTAAAACAGATGATTCTTCTTCTGAATTGTAGTTAATACTAAAAATCATAGGTCATTTAAGATCTGTTTCGTTCTTTTTGTGTAAGATTGAGTCTCAGCTACCTGCCCTCAAATTCCCATCCCAGGGTTTGAGTATCTTGAGTGCTGGAGGTCAAGTCAAGCATGCACTATCACATTCAAGGATTTTTTTTCTAACATTTTATTTGTTTGTTTAGGGAAAGGAAGAGAGGGAGAATGTGTGTGTGTGTGTTCATGTCACAGCATACTGTGGAGGTCAGAAAACAACTTGCAGACATCAGTTTTCTTCCTTCTACCATACAGGATCCAGGGATCAAATTTAGGCCATCAGGCAAGGAGACAAATCTCTTTCCTGTGAGCCATTTTGCCAGCCCATACATAAGAAATTTTAAAAGAAAAAAAATCTTATACCAAAATTCATTCTCAAGTTTAAAAGACTTATAGAATAAAAAAAATAAGAGCTCTTAGAGCTACATGCCAGGCCTGATGGCACACACCTATAATTCCAGTTCCTTACCAAACTGAAGGAAGAGGATATGGAATTCAAGGTCAACACAAGTGAGACTACATCTCCAAAAAATTAAATAAAAAACTTTAAGTAGTTCAAATATATGCATTATGTTTTAATTTACTAAAAGGATCCAAGGTTTCCCCTTGGTCAGAAGACCAGTTTCAGTACCATACTGCAGTCACTTTCAGAGGCTTACTTACTCCTATTGCAAACTGAGCAATGCATGTCATATTTAATTTCATGTTTCTACTTAAGCAAAGTGGTAGGAAAAGACTATTCTTTCAGAGCCAAGATTTGAGAGATAATTTGATTATTAGTTTCATAAGACTATAGGAGCCAAATGTTTTAACAGGAAAGAAAAAGGAGGCAAAACTACAACAAATAACAAGGTATAAATCCACTAGCACAGCAAGTAAAAATTTCAGTTTCATAAAGAGATGTAATGACATAAGCAGAGTAAATGCAAAGGCTCAGCAAAATTGGATATCCCTTCAAACTTGCCTAATATAGTTGCAAGTGCACCAGGATTAAGGCTGCCCACATTAAACATTCACAGGTAAGATGATCCAAAACAAGAGAAGAATGTTAAGCACAGAAAGATATACTAATGATATGCTCAACTGTATTAGAAATACTGCATGGAACTAAAAGAGACATTTCATAGAACAGAGAAATATGTTTAGAACATACGTAGCATTATTTGGGGGCTGAAGAGGTTCTTCCAGAGAACCTGGGTTGAGTTCCCATCACCCATGTTGAGCAACTCACAACTGCCTGTAACTCTGGTTCCTGGCATCCAACATGTCTTCTGGTACTCATGGGCATTGCATATACATGGTACACAGAAATACACTCAATCACACACATATACACATCCAATTTAAAAAAAATTAAATGTACAACGATGGGCCAGCAAGATGACACAGTTGCAAGCCTAATAACAGGAGATTGATCCCTAGGGCCTATTTGGTGGAACCAACTCCCTCAAGTTGTCCTTTGATTTCCACACATCATGACGTGTGCATGTGCACATACATAACAAAATGAAAACATAAAAATTAAAATGCATAAAAAGCAGTTTTCTTTCATATAGTTAATAGTTGAAATATCCAAAACTAGGGAGTTAAAACTGTTTAGACAAGAACACATCAAAGCACTAACACAATCTATAAACCAAGAGAGGTAAAAACAAAATGTCACCTGAAACTGTAGAAATACCAGTTAGTGGGTAAAAATTTGAAAAGGGCTTCATTTGATGAGAAAAATTTAATATGAAGTATTAAAAAACACAAGAAAATAAGATTTCCAATCCCTTCAAACATTAACCACTGTCAGATATGTATAAATGTACATACACACATACAGGAATGTGTACATGGATATCATGGAGTTGACATACCAAGTACAATTTAGAAATAGAAATAGACACCAATTCTTTTGGTTTGGCTTCTGTCCTACACTTATTTCCTCTAAGCTTTTTTCCCCCGTAGTAACAAACCTAGGAAAAGTATGCACTCACTAGAAACTGTGATCTATAGCAGTTTAAAATCAGCTTTATTGCTGTATTTTGGGATTTTCTGTTGCTGGGGACTGGGCTGAGGGTTTTATGCATGATAGGCAAACATTCTATCACTGAGTTACATTCCCAGACCTTTTCTTCTGTTGCAGTATTGGGAAGGGAATCCAGAGTCTTGTGCGTGGTAGATGCTTTACCACTGAGCCATGCCCACTCCACCACTGATGTACCTTCATCAACTTGTTTATTTCTATGGGCAATAGGTGAGTGAGGTATGCACTTGTGAAACATTTAGTCCTCTACTGAAATGAGCTTAACCTTATTATTTTCAAATCTGTACCAGTGAATTAGCACATTGTGTAATTTAAAAAATGACCAAAAGAAAACATTTGTTATCTACAGTTTTAACATAGAAATCTCTTAACCAAGATGTCCAAAGATAGACCATCTATGTTACATGATAACAGATTCACCCAACCTATCTTTTTTTAATAAAAGCAGTTATATGTAAAAACACATTGGTAAGTTTGGGAATGCATAAACTTACATAAACATAATTAAAAATTAGTAGAGATATTAGTAAAGTTTACAGAAGAAAATTCAATTTGAATTACAACATATGCAAATTTTTCTCTATAGTTTAATAATTTCTCATAAAAGCATGAGAGTTCATGACACTGACTCCAATAAACAACTCTGGAGGTGAGGCGGCACACATTTTCCCTTACACTTCTGTTTCTAGATCTCTCTAAACATCGTCAAAGTTTTAAAAGTACAACTTTTAACATTGCTCTTTTAAAGACAGAGTTTCACTGTGCAGCCCTGCCTGGCCTGTAATTCTCCATGTGGAACAGGTTGGCCACTAATTCATAGACCCACCTATCTCTGCCTTCTAAGTGCTGGATTAAAAGCGTGTACCACCAACCCAGTCCTTTTGTTTATATTTTGGAAAGATCTTGCTTGTAGTATAGGCTAATCTTGAACTGACAGTGATCCTCCTGCTTCAACTTCACCTGTGCTAGGATTAAAGAATGTGCTACAAGGCCAAGTTCATTACTATGTCTTGATTTTTTAAAGTATATATTATATATTATTTTCTTTAATTAATATGTCAGTTTCATTTTTTTGAGACAATCCCATGAGCCAAACCTGGCTCTAAACCCCTTCCTCATCTTCATGCTTGCACTCAGGGATGTGTGCACATGTCTGTGTGTGTCCATGTATGTTGTTTCCCCCACATACACACCCCACCACACAAACATGGTATGATTCCATTAGTAAAGTACTTGCTATGCAAGCATGGAGACTTTAATCTGGATCCCTAACACCCACATAAAAAGTCAGGTATAGCAGCCCACACCAGTAATCTCACCAATGGGGAGGAAGAGACAGGGCGATCACTGGGGCTGCTGGCCAGCTAGTCTAGTCAAATAGGTGAGTTCCAGGTTTAGTGTTTGATCTTATCTCAAGAAAAAAAAAATGAGGTGGGGAATGATACAGGAGGAAATCAGAGAGAAAACTAGTGAGCATTTTATAAGAATGTATAAGAAAAGGACTGTGGACTTTGGACACACTAGGGAAATAATGGAAGGGAAAATAATACAAGAAAATAAAACAGAAGAGTTATAATGACAAAACTACTAGGAACTGAGTGTGATTAATTCAACACTACACTTGAAATATTGAAAGAGAAGTGACAAGTCAGAAGGAAGTGAGAATCAAGTACTATAAGTACTATAGCACTTTTCTGTAACTAAAGTCACAGAAAAGGAATTACTTCCCAAGAAGGTCTGAGGTACACAAAGATATGTTGGGCTACCAGGAGTATATATTTCAGTAGTAGAGTGAGCACTGGGTGTGAGATCCTGGGTTCAGTACTAAGTACCACAAACAAAAAGAAGAAAGCTAACAAAATCTAAACTTGCAGTATTAGAAATTGAACCCAGGGCTTTCTACATACTAAGCAACCCAGCAAAGTGTCCTCCGACCTTCCCATTTGTGCGATCACACACATATACACAAGATAAATACAATGTAATTTAAAAAACTTAATACATCTATATTTTAAGTGGATTTTTATATCTAACCTATCCATGTTCATTGTGTACTTTTAAATAATCAAATAGCTCATATCTATTTATTTATTTATTTTAATGCAGACTCTAGTTATGCAGCCCTGGGTGGGCTGGAACTTGCTATGTTGACTGGGTTAGCCTCAAACTCAGAGATCTGCCTGTCCCCCAAGGGATGGAATAAAGTCTTGTGTCACCACACCCAACTCAAAAGACTTATACATTCTGAAAGATTTTATTTTAATTTATGTGTATGTGTGCCCATTGACAGAGAGGACATTGGATCTTCTGGAATTGTAGTTATAAGTAGTTGTGAGTTGCCCAACATAGGTCTTGGAATCAAATTCAGATTCTCTGGAAGAGTAGAAATCTTAACTGCTAAGCCACTTTCCAGCCTCCAAGTGATTTAAGAAAACAACAACAGAATTTACAGGGACAAAGATTCTACAATGAGTCTGATTTTTTTAACTAAATGACAATGTAACTCAATATATTATAACAATACATTCCTTTACAATTGTTAGGTAGTTAAGACAAAGTGCCCAAGTGTTTAGATACAAATATTAACTATTGTCCTTCCTTAATAATTTAATAAAACAGAGGAGGGAGAGGAAAGGAAGGAGGGGGAACTGTGGTTGGTATGTAAAATGAATAAAATAAAGTACTAAAAAATTAATTTAATAAAATGTGTTTAGAAGGTTAATTTTTATACCATTCAGTAAAAACAATAAAACAGAATCAAAGAAAGAAGTGGATCCCTAGTATATAATTTCTAAGCAAAACCGTGCTTATGAATATCAACATAAAGATCACCACCCAAGATTTTCTGTTGCTTACACATTAGCTCTAGATTTAAAATGCTCTACTTGCTCTCTGAACAATTTGTCTAGATTATTTTTTGGTTATTTTGTGGTTTTGTGTGACGTTGAAAAATTATTTACTGTTAAATATTGAATTTCTGAGCCAGGTAGTGGTGGTGCATGCCATTAATCCCAGCACTTGGCAGGTGGATCTTTGTGAGTTCGAGGTCAGCCTGGTCTACAGAGCTAGTTCCAAGACAGCTAGAGTCATTAAACAGAGAAACCCTGTTTCAAAAAACAAACAAACAAAAAAACACCTGAATTTCTGAAGCCCAAATTCTTACAGTCCTTTATGGCGTTTAGTCATTCAAACACAAAAACAAACCAGGTACAGGGGCATGAACCTGTAATCCCAGTACTCAGGAGGCAGAGAGACATGAGGATGGTGGAATTATCCTAAACCACACAATGAGACCCTCTCTCATAAAAACCCGAAAAACAGAACCAGTAAAGTAGCCCAAAAGGTAAAGGTGGTTGCTGCAAGCCTGGTGACCTGAGTGATCTCTAGAACCCAAGTAAAGCTGGAAGGAGAACCCATTCCATAAAGTTGTTCTCTGACTTTCACACATGTATTCCCACACACATCATGTGAAAATATGAACACATTAATAATTTTTTTAATCTGGAAAAAAAAACCAGAGGTGCTTTAAAATATTTTAGAAATGGGTGTTAGCTGGTTATTATGGTTAGATTACTTTAAAAATGTATGTTTCATTTGCTAAGATTAAAAATGGAAGGAAGGCAGATATGGTGGCAACGTTAACATATAAACATGTATCTAACTGAGACTTCGATCACCTTTTATTTATTATACACTAAATAAGATATATTCATAAAAATTTTTACATTAAGTTTTTGGGCAGTGAGTATTGATGATAAAAATCCAGGGCCTCATGTATGCTACGTAAATGTTTCACTACTATGCAACAGTTCCAACTCTTATGTGGTTTTTAAAATCCTAGAAATTACTTCAGCAAACTCAGATTACAAAATACAATTATCAAGAGAAGATACTTTATATCTAGAGATAAATAGATAGGAGAACAAAACCTTAGCAGCTTGAGTCCTTCAAACAGAGTGCACTCCTATAATAATCATTTGGGTCTCAGGCCTACAATCCCAGCACTCAAAACACTGAGGCAAGAGGATTGCCATAAGTATGAGGGTAGCCTGGGCTACAAAGAGAATTCCAGGCCAGCCTGGGTTACAACGTAAAGTTCTGTCTTAAATGTTAAAAAAATTTATTTCATTAATAAAGTCATCTAGATTTTATTCATATACATTTTGATAATTAATCATCCAAATTCACAGACTGATAATCATTTGACCAGGTTCACCCATTGTATTCCTGCATTATAAAAGCAAAACTGCAATTCTTCAACCACTTTCTCATTGATTAAATTGATGCTGTAAATATTTACCAAGGTAGCCAGCACATATTTTTATTATTACACTACAGTTTGGCTAAAATATTGTCAAATAAAAGCTAGGTGTTATAGCACATGCTCCTATTTCTGGCACTGAGGCAGAGGCCGAATGATACCACAAAATTAGGCCAGCCTAGTCCAAGTACAGAGTTCTAGGCCAGCCACAGCTAGGTAGCAAGAGCCTGCCTTGAAAACCAAAATAAGAACTGTCAGGTAGCTAAAAAAATGGTTTGACAAAATTTTCTGCTTTATGGGCTGGAGAGATGGCTCAGTGTCTAAGAGCTTTGCTTGTTATTCCAAAGGTCTTGAGTTCAATTCCCAGCAACCACATAGTGGCTCACAACCATCTGTAATGAAATTTGGTGCCCTCTTCTGGCCTGCAGTGATACAAACAGGCAGAACACCATATACATAATAAAAATAAATTTTAAAAAAATTCTGCTTTAATATAATATAAAGCTTAAATTATTTAAGTAATTTTATCAATGGAAAACTACATCAAGCAGCATGTTAACAGAAAAACACAAGTCAATTTTCTAGTATTTAGGACTTTCCTAAGCATCCAATAACAGTACTGACATTTGTAGAAGTTATATTTCTCAATCAGCTCACAGGTACATTATATCTATAAACCATTAAAGTATAATTTATTTAGTTGAAAAAGGAAAATAATTTAACAACTAACCTTTCTGTACTCCTAAGAGGGCAGGAGACGTCTCCTGGGAAGTTCTGTCAGGTTCCTGGGGAGGCACAACCATGGCAAGTGTGTGTACGGGTACACGTGGAACCTAAAACATCAACTCAGAAAAAAGTCATCTCAGATCATAGAAGAAAACAAAGGTTCATAAATAAAAAACATATTGTTTTATGTCTTCTTCATATGCCAACAAGTTTGTTCTTTTCTATTTTAGATTTATTTTATGTATATGAGTATTTTGCCTGAGTGTATGTATGTGTACCACATGTGCTCTTGGAGGTCAGAAGGAGGCATGAGTTCCCCTGGAATTGGGGTTACAGATGGTTGTGACCCCATGTGGGTGCTGGGAACCAAGGCCTGGTCTTCTGCAAGAGTAACAAGTGCTTCTGACTGCTAAACCATCTCTCCCATCCCCTAACTTTATTTATTGTAACTTAACATTTTCTTCTTAAGCCTTCACCAAGGAAAAATTTCTGAGAATACTGAATTTGAAGACTTAAGACAATATTTCAATGATTTAGGTTAATTAATATTAGTGTTATTATCTCTTGCTGAAGTGAAAGCATTGCAGCACCAATTATAGTTAGGAGTACAAACCACATACTCACTATATACTGGTCAATTTACCCTTGTTCAAATTCTATACAAGTAAAAGAGAAAATAAAATTCCAACATATTTACTGAACTGGAGTGTACTAGGAACTTCCAAGATAACTTAATAATTAAGATTTCTGTTTTCATTAAACAAAAACTTTCAAAGAATACCTATATCAAAAAATATTCTATTTTACTCTACCTGAGATTCATCTTGTGAAGGAGAGGTAAGCTGAGACACATCTGTGGTGGGAACCAACAGAACATTATTTGGATAATCCAATAGATAAGAAACAACATTGGTATGGCCACCTTTTGCAGCTTCAATAAGCATTGTTGATCCATCCTAAGAAATAATTGATCATAGTCAATTCTTTATAAATTTATTCTTATAATCTGATAAAATTATCTAGTAAGACAAATAAAATAAAATGTAATAATTTTATTTTCAGGTTTTGAGACAGTCTTGCTATCTAGCCCCAAAATTACTTTGGGCTTAAGGCAATCCTGATGGCTCTGGCTTCTCAAATACTGTTACCACAGGCAGTTCAAATTATATTTAAGAGTAATAAATATTAAACACTAAACGATCAAACATACCTCTAATAATAATATATCTTATTATTTGGTGGTTTGTTTTTGTTTTTGTTTTTGAAACATGGTCTCAATATTTACCCCATGCTGTTTTTTGTTTTGTTTTGTTTTTTCAAGACAAGGTTTCTCTGTGGCTTTGGTGCCTGTCCTGGAACTAAAACTAGTTCTTGTGGACCAGGCTGGCCTCGAACTCACAGAGATCTGCCTGCCTCTGCCTTCCAAGTGCTGGGATTAAAGGTATGCACCACTGCCACTGCCCAGCCCCATGCAGGTTTTGAACTGACAATAATAGTACTGCTTCAGCATACCTGACAATCCTGTTACTATATATTACCATACTCAGCTAGTATATAGTTAAGTAAATACCTTGAGCTGGGTGTGGTGCTGCATGCCTTTAATTCCAGCACTTGTGAGGCAGAGGCAAGAGGATCTCTGTGAGCTTGAGACCAGTATACACTATGGTCTACAAATGAGCTCCAGAGATAGCAAGAATTATATACAGAAACCCTGTTTCAAAACAACAAAAGACAAAAACAAGCCGAGCAGTGGTGCACACGCCTTTAATCCCAGCACTCAGGGAGGCAGAGGCAAGAGGATCTCTGTGAGTTAGAGGCTAGCCTGATCTATAGAGTGAGTTCCAAGACAGCCAAAGATATACAGAGAATCCCCCCACCCCCGTCTTGGAAAAAACAAAACAAAACACACACCAACAAGCAAATGATGTGGGATTCCCCTCTGTATGCTGTGAATATCAACGGTAATAAAGAAGCTGCTTTTGGCCAATGGCTTAACAGAATATAGCCAGGCTGGAAAAGATATACATAGAGAGTAGACAGAGTCCAGGAGAAGCCATGTAGCCACCGCAGGAGACAGACGTCGGATGGAACCTTACACTGAACAAAACCTTACCTGTAGGCCACAACCACCTGGTGATACAGATTAATAGAAATGGGTGAATTTAAGATATAAGAGCCAGCTAGGAATACATTAGAGTCATTGGCCAAGCACTGTTGCAATTAATATAGTTTCAGTGTGGTTATTTTGGATCTGGGCAGATGGAAAACAAACAAGCAGCTTTTGACTACAAACAAAAACAAAAAATGTAGAATACCTTGAGTCGATGAGTAGGGTCAGCTCCATGAGCCAATAGTAGTTCAACCACGGCCAAGTGGCCTCCTGCACATGCCAGTGATACTACTGTGTGATCATTATTGGCTGTAGCCCTATTCACATTGGCACCTTTAAGAAAAACAGTAATTTTAACAAAGGTGAAAAGCAAACCAGTCTACAATATCATTTAAAGATGATTCTCAATTATGATACAGATACAAAACAATGTATAAATCATAGGTGTAAAGCTTGAAAATTTTCACAAAGTAAACACACTTGTGTAACTAGAACCTAGAACAAGAAATGGGACACTACCCACTATCCCTCCTGAGTGCTGGGATTAAAACCTGCATGCCCGGCTGAATGTTCTTGCAACATTAGATGATTTTTAAAAATTGTTTAACAATAAGTTCAGATAATGGCATTATTTAGCATTCCTACAAGCTAGAAAGGCAGTATTCAATGTGTTCCTATTCCTGGCAATTCTGATTATATGAGCAGGGTTGTTGCTGGGTATGACTAGGTGTTCTGTTTAGCTACAGAAGCATAAAAGAATTCCCTAAGTTATCCACCTGCTTCATAGTCACAACCATTTAAACTTGCTTTACCTTTGCTAATAAGAAACTGAACTGTGCATAAATGACCAGCTCTTGCAGCCTTCATCAAAGGTGTTCTTCCACCTTCAGATTCATGTTCCTATTAAAGAAACAGAAAAATGAATCAACATTAACTAATTAAATATTTAAGGATTCAGTACTAATGAAATGATAAACAATGAGCATTTAATACTTGTGAGCACTTACTCTACTTCAATTCTTTTAATGTACAGGTCCGTTTAGTTACACAAGATAGCACAACCTATCATGGCCAAGTTCAACCTTGTATACCTAACAATATTCATTAAAGATAAAAAACTAATGAAGTTTGGTTCCCAATAACTTTACTTTTCTAATTACAATGAGATTAAAAAAGCATTTCTGGGGGGCTGGAGAGATGGCTACGAGGTTAAGAGCACTGATTGTTCTTTCAAAGATCCTAGTTCAACTCCCAGCACCCACATGGTGACTCACAACCATCTGTAATGAGCTCTGGTGCCCTCTTCTGGCCCACAGGGATATATGCAGAACACTACACATAATAAGTAAATAAATCTTTAAAAAAAAAAAAAAAAAGGTCTTTTTCTTAACCATTCATGTGAACTGTGGAAGAAAGCAACAAGTCCCATAAAGTGATTAAAGGGATCCTGACCTTCTATTGAGAACCATTAAGAAATCTATCAAAGTATGGAAGGAGAAAACAGACTCTTAACAGTTATCCTGACCTCCATAAATGCTGTGGTATCTATGTATACAAGCATGAGCACATGAACACACACACAAACACATAGACATAGACACACACACACACACACACACACACACACACAAAATTTAAAGGATTCCACCAAAAGATAGGAAGAGGCAGGCAGATTTCTGTGAGTTTGAGTCCAGCCTGGTCTGCAGAGTAAATCCTAGGACAGCCAAGGCTACAAAGAGAAACCCTGTCTTAAAAAACAATACAAGAACAACAACAAAACAAAGAAAAAAAAAAAGAAAGAAAAAGAAAAAAAATTATAGTATTTAAAGGGGAACAAAAATAAACCAACAGAATTTTTTAGAATAGAAACTAAACACTTGAATGAATAGTCAAAGGCAAAATAAAATTTTAGCAGCAAGATCATCATTCTCTAGAAAGTTTGGTAGCTACAAGAATGAATGATTAAACAGCCACTAACCAGGCCTTATATCAAATGGCACTGAAAGGAACTCGCTTATATGGTTAGTAGTCTTAGTTAGTATGGTTAATGTGCAAACTCCTACTACATTCACTTAAGTACTGAAATTGTTGCTGATAACTTTGTTTCTATGAAGAGTTTTCTGACCTATCCTCCATGTTCATGTTTAAATTATACCCTGTACATAAATGTGAATTCTGCTAATTCAGTTGACTTATTACTAAGAAAAGGTTGAAAAAGTAATGATGACAAGTTTTATTTCATTATTCTTTTAAATTAACTCAGAAAGTCACTTAGTTGCCATATAATCAATTTAAAAATAAAGTGCTTTGTCAACACAATAGAAAACTTTTCTACATTATGAATTAAATGTAGTAACCAGAGCAATGTCTCAGCAGTTAAGAGAACTTGCTGCTCTTCCAGAGGACCCAAGTTCGATTCCCAGGACCCATGTGGGGAGTGGGCTCACAAGTTTCTCTAATTCCAGTAAGGAGATCTGATGCCCTCTACTGGCCTCCATGGGCTCCCAGTACAAAAGTGGTGCACAGACATCCCAAGCACATATATATAAAGTACATAAAAACTAAAAAAAAAAAAAATAAGTGTGGATTATCATTTTATTGGAAAGTTTAAAACTAGATTACAGCAAAAAGGAATTTCAATCCAAAAGGACTTTTTTCTTTTAAACTTTGAGAGATGGTCTACAGGTCTCAAAATTATAATTGTTCTGTCTCAGTCCTTCTACAAGTAAACCCTACTATATCTGAGAAAGAAGTGGCTATGAAGTCTGTATGTATTGTTCCTTAACTACTGATAAAAATTAAGTTTACTTTGACTTTTTATTTGTTACACATGTTGATTAGGTAATTTTTACTAACTCTAAGTTATGAGAGAATATAGATAATGCTAAAATAACCCTGTTTTAGAATGGATTTTGAATTTACATGTAGGCAACTAACATTTTTGGCAACTTATATTAATACACACACACACACACACACACACACACACACACACACACACACCAGGTGGTGGTGGCACATGCCTTTAATTCCAGCACTCGGGAGGCAGAGGCAGGAGAATCTCTATGAGTTTGAGGCCAGCCTAGTCTACAAGAGCAAGTTTCAGGACAGGCTCCAAAGGTACACCGAAAAAAATCCCTGTCTTGAAAAACCAAAAAACCAAAACCAAACCAAAACAAAACAAAACAACAACAAAAAAAAAACTTTAAACAATCTTACAATCTTGACCATATTAATTTTATTATTGTTTGGCTTTGTTTTGAGATAGTAGTCTTAAACTGGCCTTGAATTCATTCTGAAGAAGACAAACTAGCCTTGAATTCATAGCCGTCTCCTGCTTCAGTCCCCTAAAATACTGGGATTACAGGCCTAAGCTCCCATGCCTTGTTTGAATATACTTTTGATACCATTAGTAGTCAGCACCTACATCTCTTAAAATAAATTAACACAATTTGTAGCATTCATTATGCCCACAACTTTAAACAATTTAAACTACAACTCTTTCATTAAGGAAGATGGACAAAGCATATCACTGCTATTTTTCCTTTTTATTGTCAGAAACACACATTTCCACTGCCACCTGACATTTCTTGCCATGCTTTTAATTAAAACTGAGCTTTATTTTCAATATTCGAGGTTAATTTTTAAATGGCAATACCCTAACAAGAGAAAAATTGTGTTACATTTTCCCCATTAACTTCTATATGCATATATGTACACAATGTGTGTATATACGTATGAATGTATCTCTCTCTAAACACACACACACTTTTTTTTTTTTTTTGAGACAGGTCCCACTTAGCCTTGGCTGTCCTGGAACTCACTATGTAGATCAGGCTAGTCTCAAACTCACAGAGATCCACTGCCTCTGCCTCCCCAGTGCTAGGACTTCCACAATGCCTGCCTAGGAAAATGTTCTTTTGAGTTGAGTCATTTACCAGCTAGATTTCTTCTACTTCATGTATATCTGCTTGTGATATTTAATCAAGACATTAATATCAGTAGATTGATTGTTCACTTAAGTTTGAGATTCACAAAAATTAACTTCATTTGTTCTCCTGCGAGAGTTCTTTAAATACCAAATACAAATAATACAAAGGAAATAAACTACTAGCAATGAAATCTCTTCAATGAGACATCATAATATTTTTAAATTGAAAAGAATATTTTCTTTGTCAGTCAACAAAATCCTTTGATTTCTTAGCTGGAATTCAAATATTCCAATTTCTAATTACCTATAATATCTATTCTATGTGGTAGCAGATTATAATCATAAAAGGCCTATATAATCTAATACTTTGCTTGGAACTGTGTCCCTCAAAATAGTCTTCACGTCCTCCTGCTTGTCCAGAGGAAAAGAGGACTTATGGATCCTATTCTAAAAATTAAAATCACATTTGACCACGAATACCTTGTAAAGACCTTGTCACTGCTACTTCAGGCGCTGGGCTTTATTATTTGTTAGCTAAGAATTTTCAAGTAAAACAACCCTAATTAATAAAGTCTATAATCTTATGAGCACAGGGCTTTTGTCTGAGACAAGGTCTCTCGATGTAGTCCCAGCTGTCCTGAAACTACAAGGGTAGACAAGGCTGCCCTTGAAAACATAGGAATCCACCTGCCTCTGCCTCCAGAGAACCAGGATTAAAGGTGAGTGACACCACACCCTGAGGATGAGTGGTTTCCTTTTCTTGAGACAAGATTATCGCTAACTAGCCTTGGTTGGCTTGGAACTTACATGTAGAACTGATTTATCTGCCATACCAGGCTTGCGTATAGTACTTTTTTAAAGGACATGACAATGGTCTTCCAATAAAATGTTAATATAAATCTTATAAGGAAGTAATTCTGTTAAATTATAGGCACTCTTGTCTTGGTCTCTAAAGAAAACTAAAGCTACAAGAAGGAGTAACATTTAAAAATATCTAACCAAGAATAATAAAGATGTGAAGAGATGCAGGAAAAGTCAAATGCTATTTTAAGATAATTAGTTATGTAGCTTTCCCTTCCCTTATGGGTTTAGTGCTTTTCAGTCAGTCACTGACTAGAGTGAATGGAGTCTCCATCAAACATAAGAAATATGGTCTGAAAAGGGAGTAACTCCAACCTCCTTAGTGATGTGTAAGGGGATACATGTTTCTACAATACAGATTTAATAAGAAAGTACTGGTGGTAGGGAGGGAAAAGAGAGGTAGTGGCGGGGAAGAGACAGAAATCTTTAATAAATAAATAAATAAAAAAGAAACCCAGTCTGAGAAAAAAAAAAAGTACTGAGATAATTATATGATTTAAAGCTGACTATCAAGTACCAATACTCAGTTTGTCTCCTTGTTCCCTCTTCTAATATTAGTGGATATTAATCTCCACTAATAGTAAATCCAGTTCAAACAATAAGTACAGTGTCAAACACGGAACCTATTATGATGTTCTACAAAAACAGAAATGGAATAAAAATTTTATCTTCTATTCCAGTTCTTCAAATAACTTAAAAAGAACATTTACATAAAGGTTTGGGTATGGTTTGTACATGCCTATCATCTCAGCACTCCAGAAAGCAGGAGGATTGTCTTTAAAAACAACAACAAGCACTCGGGAGGCAGAGGCAGACAGATCTCTGTGAGTTAGAGACCAGCCTGGTCTACAAGAGCTAGTTCCAGGACAGGCTCCAAAACCACAGAGAAACCCTGTCTCAAAAAACCAAAAACAACAACAACAAAAATACTCAAAACTCCATGCTGGTCGCAAGCTCTAAAAAGAGAGAAAATACTGCTATTTTACAAACTGGACATGTTGAGGATGGTCAAATTGCCCTCTAAATATTTATGCTGAGAGACTGGAGAGATATCTCAGTGGTTAAATGGAGTACCCACTCTTTCAGAGAGGACCATAGTTCTCTTCCCAGCACTCCAGTTCCAGGAGGTGACAGCCTCTTCTGGCTTCCAGAGGCACCTACACATACAGTATGCACATTTAAAAAAAAAAAAAAAAAGAAAGAAAAAACTGTCGACAGATTAATGTTGTTCTGCCAGCTCTTGTCAGAGAAGCTTTATTTTGCTATGGTTGGTGGTACGTCAAAGTGCTGAGAATAAGTGACTATTGACTGTTCAGCCCTAAATGACATCAGTACCACCCTTCACCCAGGCCCAAGGCCCAGGGAATATCACAGAAGAAGGGGTAAAAAGAATGTAAGAGTTGGAGGAAGGGGCAGAGTCTTATGGAATGCTGTCTTCTGGGGCATGACAAGACCATCACACTCATGAACTTAGAGCAGCTGTGCTTACCTGCATAAGACCTACACATGATTGAGTTGTCAACATTCCCTCACGGAAGGGGGAGGGGCGGTTAACAGTTGCTTGGGGGTAGGGCCTCACAAGGCCCCATCCACTTCTGAGGATCTAGAGGCAGTTAATGGTTGCAGGGGGAGGGAGAGACATTTTCTTCTGGTGTAATTACTGGTAAGTTACCCATACTCCCATAAATAACATCGCCTAAGCTCCTGTAATAATCCTAACTGAACTCACTAGGTCACAGAAAAAAACAACAAAATTCATAGAAACTGAAGAGAGGCTACCTAGAAAGAGAAAGAAAATTAGTAAAAAGTGGAAGGGGGATAAAAGAGGGTAATGAAAGGAGGGGTAAACATGATCAGATCAGATTATATATGTGTGAAAGTATCCTATTAAACTCATTATTATGTACAATGTATGCTAATAAAAATATCAGATAAGAAAATTTCAAAAAGCCACATACTTAACATTGACCTGAGTTTATTTTCTGTGTTCAGTATTAATGCGAATAACCAAAGTATATATAATATATATACTTTATATATATAATATATATTAATATATAATAATATGGTTATATAATATATAATAATATGGATATGAAAATAAAGTTCTATTCATTTAATATCTGACAAGAAGTGAAGAGCAGCCTCCATTTCTGCTATGATGCTCTGCTCAAGTAGGCAAGACCAAGCAATTAAGAACTGAATATTCTGAAACTGTGAGTCAAATTAATTTTTTGTAAATAACAATAGGTAACCTAAGGAATTATATTCCAAATCAAATACTGACATCAAAAAATATTTCTTTCTTACTTCTTTGACTTATTTAAGTAGTATGAAACTGTAAGAGAAAAGAAACTTGGGATGGATGATTTACCTTTTTTCACTTTGTTTTGCTAGGAAAGAACCCATAAACAGGGCAAGTGCTCTACAATTGAGCTAGTCCCTCAGCCCATGAATTGAAATCATAACACTAGATTATTTTTTATTGAAATAGACAAAGTATTAATTGTATATTTTAGGGATTAACAACTCTTATCTATTAAAACAGATAAATTCTGTAAAACATGTTGATAAACAGTCATAAATTAAAAAATAATGTGCCTTATGATGCATCTAATATATATGAGGATTTTAATTTTTAATTATGTATATGATGGAGAGGTCTATGCATGAGTGTAGGTGTTTGAGGAGGCCAGAAGAGGGTGTTGGATTCTTAGAGCTGAAGTTACAGGTGGCTGTGAGCCACCCATCAAGAATACTGGGAACCAAACTTAGGTCCTCTGCAAGATCATTCCTCTAGACCCATATATAAAAAGATTTTAGAAGAAATGACTTATACCCTGAAAATTCATTTTTTTTTTCAAGTATTTCATCTTAGGACCACATAACCCATCCATGCCAGCAGATAGGTAACTGAATTAGCATGATCTTTACAAATCATAGAAACAGATTCCTTCAGCCACTTACCTAAAATTAATTCGCTCTAAACACCTCATTAGAAAAGAAAAGTGGTAATGGCTAGCAAGATGGCTCAGTAGCTAAAAGCACTTGCTGCTGCTCTTGCACAGAACAGAGTTCAATTCCTAGTACCCACGTGGTAGCTTACAACTGTATGATACTCAAGTTCTAGGGGAACCAACAGCCTCTTCTAGCCTCTGTGGACACTATATGCATGTGCTATACAAGCATGCATACATAAAGGCAAAACAGCCATACACATAAAAACAAAAAGATCTTAGCTGGACAGTAGTGGTGTAAGCCTTTAATCCTAGCACACTCAGAAGGCAGAGGAAGGCAGATCTCTGTGAGGAAAAAGAGGAAAAAAAAAAAAAGGAAAGGGAATTCAGGTATAGTGTCACATGCCTAAAATCTCAATACTTAGAAAACTGAGGCAGGAAGAGCAGGTATTTGATGCCATCCTGGGCTACATAGTGAGACACCATAGGAAAAATAAAACCAAAAAGGTGGGTGGGTGGGGGAGACAAGAGAGATATGAAGGCAGCAGACTCAGAGAAATCTAGAGTCTTTAAGTGATTTTTTTAAATAAAAACTAAGTTTTATTTTGGGTGATGGCTTGGTGATTAAGAGCATATACTATTTTTTTTTCTTATTTTCTTGGGGGGGGGGTGGCTCAAGACAGGGTTTCTTTGTAGCTTTGAAGCCTGTCCTAGAACTAGCTCTTGTAGACCAGACTGGCCTTGAACTCACAGAGAACCACTTGCTTCTACCTCCCAAGTGCTGGGATTATAGGTGTGTACCACCACCGCCTGGCTGGGCACATACTATTCTTGCAGAGGACAGAAGTTCAGTTCCAGCACCCACACTAACAGTTCACAATTGCCTCTAACTCCAGCTCCAAAATAATCTGATATCTCTGGCTTCCATGGACACTGTGTGCATAACCCACCTTCAAAACACACACATACACAATTTAAAATAAAATAATAAAAATACATCTTTAAGGAAAAAAAGAACCCAAGTTGTGTGTTTTGTTTTGTAATATGGTATCATGTTACCAAGGCTTTCCCTGAACTTGCCGTGTCCTCAAAGCTCTGATGCTCCTGCCTTAAGTTCCTGCTTTGAGGTGTGTGCACTGAAACCTGGTTTATGCTGTGCTGGGGATCAAACTTGAAGCCTTAGGTTATACTAGGCAATCATTCTACAAACTGGACTAGATAACACACATACAGAGTCAAGGCAGGAGTATAGACGGAAGTTTCTGAGGACAGAAACCGCAGCCTTTGTAGACAGAAATTTCTGTCCCACCCGATCCTGCAGCTCTTCAGTTCCAAAGAATAACACAAAGGCTTATATTAATTATAAACTATTTGGCTGATTGGTGCAGGGTTATTGTTAACTAGCTCTTACAACTTAAATTAACCCATATTATCAGAGAGGCATTCTCATCTTGCTTCCTCTGCGTCTGACTGGTGACTGCATCTGTCTGCCTTTTCTGTTCGCAGCTTTCTCCTAGTCTGGTTGCCCCACCTATACTTCCTGCCTGGCTACACTACACACTACACACACACACACACACACACACACACACACACACACACACACGAGTAGGTTGACAAGATGGCTTAACAGGTAAGTGCTTGTCACACAAACCTGATATTCTAGCTCAATCTCCAGATCCCATGACAGAAAACTAACTCCCAAAAGGTGTCTTCTGTGGCACTTACACATTTATTATGCAATAATAATTCAATTTTAAAAACATATTTATTAAAAAAAATGAATGCTTGAGATGTGATGATACCAGTCTATAATGCCAACTTGTGGGCAATTAAGAAAAGAGTCTAGGTCTATATAGCATCACACCAACCAGAAAAACACAGCAAAACCATCTCAACAAACCAAAATAATAATGATTATCATTACAGTATTTAGAATTAGTAGAAATGGGGCCTGGAGAGATGGCTCTGAGGTTAAGAACACTGGCTGTTCTTCAGAGTCCTGAGTTCAAATCCCAGCAACCACATGTTGGTTTGTAACCATCTATAGGAAGATCTGGTGTTCTCTTCTGGTGTGTAGGCATATATGCACACAGAACACTGTATACATAATAAATAATAAATCTTTTAGAATTAGTAGAAATGTATAATAGTATAGTAGTATAATATAATAGTAGTATAATAGTATTACCATATTATACACATACCTTACTCAATTATTTTCCAACAATGTTACGGAAATAATTAAAAGGTAATTGTATTGGTTTATCAAAATAAGTGAAACTCCTAAAATTTACAGATTTCTAGCTATGGATGTCTCTCGGACATGCCAAGTATTATAACTAGTCATTGTATTATTTATAATTTTCCATAGTTCCCTCTCCCACTGAGGGTTTCTGTGTGGCCCTGGCTGTCCTGGAACTCATTACGTAGACTGTGTTGGCCTCAAACTCATAGAGATCTGTTGCCTCTGCCTCTCGAGTGCTGGGATTAAAGGTGTACACCACTACTGCCTGGCTTATAATTTTCCATAGCTCTAAACATATGAACTTGCCATTTAATTTGATATTATAAAAAGCCAAATACAAAAGGACAGGAAAAACAGAACATAGTAATGTTGTTAGGATGATGAACAGTATCAGCTTCTGTCATACTACTGCCTTACACATGTCAGGCAGGCACTCTACCAGTCAACTATATCCTCAGAAGCAGCTTTGCTTTTAAATGTTTGTCAGAGAAAATGAATCACCCAAAGTGAATTGACAAGTTACTTTATTCTGTGAATACATCACTGAATTTTATGATAAATGCAATAAATGGCAGTTTTTTAAAAATATTTATTTATTGTTATGTATACAATATTCTGCCTGTGTATATGTATGTCTGCAGGCCAGAAGAGGGCACCTCATTACAGATGGTTGTGAGCCACCATGTGGTTGCCGGGAATTAAACTCAGGACCTTTGGAAGAGCAGGCAATGCTCTTAACCACTGAGTCATCTCTCCAGCCCCATAAATAGCAGTTTTAAAAGTATAAGGTTAAATGAGGGTAGGATGAGAAACTAATATCTAAGAAAAGAAACAGTATTTTCTATTAAACATTTTCAAATGGATTTACTATGTCCAACAACTTACAAGTGACCAGAGGTTTGGCTTATTCAAATGAATCTGTGTGTGTGTGTGCGTGCGCACGCGAACACACACTCACACACAAGCACACATGAGGTTTGAGGACAACTTTTGAGGTTGGTTATCTCTCATTTTTATTTTTCTACCATCTAGGGTTCTGGTCATCAAACTCCAAGTTGTCAAGTCATTGAGGCAAAGCCATACTACCAATTCTAATTTTATTCAAAATGTACAAACTATTGATTACCAATGTTTTTCTAAATGGTAGCTATGAGTAAATATTAGCATTAATGTAGAAATATTTGAAATTTAAAATAGCTTACTAAATGGGCCCCTGCTTGAAGTAAAACATCTGCAACATCTGTATGTCCATTTTCACAAGCATAGGTTAGAGCTGTGTCTCCTGTTGCTGTGGTAGCATGCACATTAGCACCTAGAAAAATAAAATAAAATCACACATTTACCCTGGAGTTGTGGAATTATATACAGCCCAATCATACAATATGATGAAACTGAGGAATTCAAAATGTGAAAACACCACAAAAATACAGTTATGTACTCATATTTTCCCTTTTGGTCTCTTATTTCCTTTAACTAAACGTCACAAAAATGTGTTTTGCCTTACATCAAAGCAATAAAGCAAATCATTTTATAGCAGAAAAATTTGCCTGTATATCTGACAAAAGATACCTTAAGTACTAGATACAAAAACAAAAATTTAAACAGTAAATATTCATATTGCTATCAATATTGGTTTGTTTTCTGAAACAGTTCTATGAATATTATGGTACAAATCAAGTGAATAATTATTTGGTTAAGAATGGAAATTTTTCTTGTTGCTAAGAGAAAACATATGAATTATTTAAGTGAAATAAAAACCTTGTGGTTCTAAATTAGAAGTACAAACAATGAATTTATGACACAGTTTTTAAATGTTTAAGAAAATATGTATTTCCTAACCCTACCAACTAAAAAGTACCCAAAGAATCCAAAAGTAAAGGCTGGTAAGATAGCTCTGCAGGCTAACAGTACCACGCAAGTCTGACAACATGTGTTTGATCAGTGGAATCTACAAAGGTAGAAGAAGAAAATTGACTTCAACAAAGCCGTCCTCTGATCTTCAAATGCATACTGTGGTATATTTGTGGCCACGCATTCACGCACATACACACAGACACATGCATGTATATGCACACAAATAGTAATTTTAAGAAACACTGAAGAGGCCGAGCAGTGGTAGTGCACACCTTTAATCTTAGCACTTGGGAGGGAGAGGCAGGCCTCAGTGAGTTCACAGCCAGCCTGGTCTACAGAACAAGTTCCAGGACAGCCAGAGCTACACAGAGAAACCCTGTCTAGAAAAATGAAATTAAAATAAATAAATAAGTAAACCAAAGAATGGAACACTCCTTTCCCACAACTACACTAGGTATTTCTGAAAGATGCTAGGGTTTCATCTCATTATTTCTGGAAATGGATAAATAAAAAGGGAGAAAAACGAAGCCAAACTTTATCTAATCATTGCTACATGAATTCCTACCAAATTCTGATTAAGGGTAGAATTCTTTTAACAGGAAATCCCAACTAATAAGCAAGAATGGAACAATATAGTTGTAGCATATCTCTACTTTGCAACCTCTCATGATCCAAGGGACCTAAACTATGATGATGGCAAATGAATGATACCATAAAAGAAAAAAGAGGAAAAAACAGACACTAAAAAAACTAGATATTCATGAAATTAAAAAAAATGTCACCAAAAAGGTCTTTCCAGTTTTAAAAATTCTACTTGAATACAACTGAGTTTCCCTCTAGAGCTAACCATTAATTCATGAAAATATAAGAAAAATGAGCTGGGTAGTGGTGGCGTATGCCTTTAATTCCAGCACTCTGCAGACGCAGGCGGATCTCTGTGAGTTTGAGGCCAGCCAGGGCTGTTACACAGAGAAACCCTGTTTCGAAAAACCAACAACAATGATAAACCAGGTAAAATTATTTTAAACTAAAACAATGTTCAAAAATAATGAAAATGCCGGGCGATGGTGGCGCACGCCTTTAATCCCAGCACTCGGGAGGCAGAGGCAGGCGGATCTCTGTGAGTTCGAGACCAGCCTGGTCTACAGAGCTAGTGCCAGGACAGGCTCCAAAGCCACAGAGAAACCCTGTCTCGAAAAACCAAAAAAAAAAAAAAAAAAAAAAAAAAAAATGAAAACTGGAAACTGTAAGGATGGCTAAGAGGGTTAAGAGCACTGGCTGCTCTTCCAGAGGTCCTGAGTTCAATTCGCAGAAACCACATGGTGGCTCACAACCACCTGTAATGAAATCTGGGGCCCTATTCTGGTGTGCAAGCATACATGTAGGCAGAATGTTGTATACATAGTAAGTAAAATCGAAAAAAAATTAAATGGGGAAAGTGGTAAGTATATACATGTAAAAAAAAAAACTGGCCATGAATAAAATTGGAAGGGTAACAAATTGAACATGGTGGGGCACACCTGTGACCCCAACTTGGGAAGTGAAAGCAGAAAGATGAAGAGCAACAGCAAGGTCAAGATCAGCCTGTCCTTTACAAGAATCTGTCATAGAAAACAAAACTCACTCAAACCAAAGTAAAAAAAAAAATGGTTGATGTTGGAATCATCATTCTAATTGGAGAGCTCTGAGAACTAATATCCTTCAAGTAGCAACAAGTGCCAAGTATGAGACAAATGCCTCAGTCAACCGAGATACAACAAAAAGTAATGCCAGGAGCTCTAGGCTTAATTACTGAATGCTAGCTAGGTTTAGCTTGGTAAGATTATGTAGGAACTGTGCATCAGTCAGTTTCAGAATTAAAAAAAAAAAAAATGTATTTAAGCCAAGTATGCTTCCCAGAAGGCTGAGCTAAGAGCCAACAGAGATATATACTGAGACCCAAACTCAAATAAATAAACCAAACAATAATGTTTAATATTGTTTCTTTCTTTTCACACAGGATCTCACTTTACACAGGGTCTGCAACTTGCTGTGTAGACCAGGTTGGCTTTGAAATCAGAGATCTACCTACCTCAGTCTCCTGAGTGCTCAGATTAAAAGCATGCACCACCACATCCAACTAATTTTTTTATAGCACAATGACTAGAGGCATTAATAGAGACAATACAAAAGCCGAGTAAAATATCTAATATTCAGTAAGTTCTTTGGTTTTGTTTTGGGTTTGTGGTTCCATGATCTCATGAATCTCAACTATGCTTTTATGTGGCCAAGGATAGTCTTGAACTCCTGATTGCACCTATATAAAATTCTCTTTGTGTTGTTTAAGACAAGGTCTCACTATATAGCTCTGGTTGGCCTAGAACTTAATCTATAAACCAGGCTGGATCCTCCTGCTTCTACCTTTTCAATGTGGAGATTACAGGCATGTGCTGCCATATCAGACTTCAGCTTTAAAACAATGAATCATACCTGGATAAAATGAGAAAGTCAATAATACTGTTAAAAGACAAAAATTTATCTCTATTTGGACCAATTTTTTTCTGGCATATCCTACAGACAACATATATTATCAAGTAATACTTATTGTTTTATATTACTTAACAAAGAATGAAGTGCAAATATTTGAAACAAGTACTTTGCCAACAAAATTATTTCCCACTTTTTTTGGGTCTATGTATGTGACTATGGTGTGCAATAGTGTACATATGTGTATGTACACATATATGTAGAACATATTTGCAAATGTTTGTAAAGGCCAAACGATGGCACTGGGTGTCTTCTTTGATTATTCTGTCTATTTATTGAGGCAGAGTCTTTCACTGAATCTGAAGCTTGCCATAGTCCACCTTGCTCTGCAGATTCCCTGTCTCCACTTCCCCATCCTAGAGGTTACATGGTGGCCTTGGGCCCTCCAGCTTTTACATAGGTGGTATGGGTGTCACCCTCATGCTTATATGGCAAGTGCTTTATCAGCAGAGCCATCACCACACCAATCCCTTTATTTTCTTTTTAAGGCAACTCAGAAATGTCAAAAAACGAACAGGTTTAAAATATCATGCCATAGCCACGACTATGCCAACACAACTAAGCAGGAAGAATTAACTTTTCTTCCAAAAGAAAAGAATGGAGAGTTCATAAGAGCCCTTACAATTATAAGGAAATACTAGCAACAGTAAGAAGTTTGTTAAAGACAAGGTCTTAGAATATTATTGCTCAGGCTGGCTTCACACTGCTGGGCTCAGGTGATATTCTATCTTTAGCCTCCCTAGTATCTGAGACTATAGATGCACAATAAGCTAACAAACCCGGAGATTAATGCATACTAAGCAGCCCTCTAACACCAATATACATCCTTAACTCTAATTTTATTGCTAAAAGACAGTCAATATTTGTATACATTTATGGGGAACAATGTTAAGAACAGACTAAAATAATCAAATCATGTTAATATCTATCACCTGACATACATTATCTCTTGGTGATAAAAACACGCAGTCTGTTTGTATTAGGAGATGAAGAGACGGCTTAGCAAGTGAAGCACTTTAGGCACAAGCCTAACAACCTGAGTTCAATTACTAAAATCCTCACTGGAAAAACACAATCAAGGCTGTCCTCTCACTTCCACAGGTGGCACACACATGACTGCATTTACATTCTCATATTCTCTCTCTCTATAAATTTTTTTAAAAATAAGACACTCCATTACTCTTAAACACCATTACCATTCTGTGAAGAAAGTAAGTCACTGAGCCTTGGCACTCTTTCACAACACTTCCTTTTTTGCTGTAGGTTCTTAATCCTCTTACATTATCCATAGACTCTGGTAGTCACCTCTGTACTCTGTATTTCTTAGTTCAATTGTTTTTAGATTTGACACATATAAATAGATTATTGTTTGTATTTTTCTTTCTATGACAAAGGCATTTTTAAAGCCACATACCAGCAGCCAGCAAATATTTAACCAACTCCAGGTGTCCCTCTTGAGAAGCCTCCATGAGAGGTGTGGAGCAGCCAAGTTCTATGTCAGCCCCTGCCTTAATCAGAAAATCTGCAACTTCAGAAAAGCCTCCACAGCAAGCCAAGGTAAGAGCAGTTTCCTGGGTTTCTTCTGTCTGGGCATTTATATTTGCACCTGAAAGCACAACAAAAGAACTAGCCAAAAGAGAATTATAACACAGTGTTCAAATAAGATGATAATCACCTACCACCTCTGCTTAGGCTGTTCCCTCTAGAGTACGGAGAATTTTGTAAGATTCAAAGTTCAAGGCCTACCTAGGCTACAGAAAATTTATTTTCTCATCAGTGCAAAAACAGTATCGATTTCAACTGATACACAAAACACACAAGGACATTAATCTTTAAAATGTACAATGGCTTTACCTTGTGCTAACAGCAGTGCCACCATCTCTTCATGCCCTTCCCGAGCAGCTTCCATCAAGGGCGTATATCCTTCATCATTAACTTCTTCAAGATTTGCTCCTCTTTCAATAAGCAGTGCTGCCAGTTCAACATGTCCACCACAGGCAGCCAGAGTCAACGGAGACTCAAAAGAATCCGCAGGCATATTCACTTGAGCGCCACTGTCCAAAAGCAAACGTGCCACTTCTACATGCCCATCCTGAAGATGTTCAGAGATAAAACAAAGAACTTTGTAGTTTTATGTTTTGCTTTTTTAAAGTGGAAGGCAAATAAGGGTCTAAAGACAGATTAGCTGACATAGGCTAGATTACACACATTATTACATGTCACCTGAACCTCACCTAACATCCATTAATACTCTTTTTTAAATGTTTAAGGGGTTGGAGAGATGGTTCAGTGGTTAAGAGCACTGACTGTTCTTTCAGAGGACCTGGGTTCAATTCCTAATAACCACATGGAAGCTCAAAAATGTCTCTAATTCCAGGATCCAATACACTCACACAGACATACATGCAGGCAAAACACCAATTAACATAAAATAAAATCTTAAGATAATTTAATAAATAAATAATTTACTAAGTTAAATGTTTACCTTCATTTTCACAAAGTGCAAATTTTTCTAGAACAAATCCAACCAGATAACAAATAGTCACTTCCAAATAACTTTGAATTTTTATAGTTTTTGAAGTTCAGAAAAACTAATGAATTCAGTGAACAGTACCTCAAAAAGAATTACTGTTCATAAAACTATCGGCTCAAATATAACCATATTCTCAAATATAGAGGGTTTCTATTTTCAAATGTAGAAACTGTATTAGATCTTCCTTAGAAAGGAAAGCTTGATCAAAATAACAAACAACACCCCCCCCCAAAAAAAAACCAACATAATGAACTGTGAAATCATTACCAATTGGGATTTTGTCACTTAGCTAAATCCCTATGGATTAGTATTGCTCTATCTTTGCCTCATAGCAACCTGTTATACCAAGGCAAAGAATATTTTAAAAACAAAGCTTATATTCGCACGTAAATTATCAGGGTCTTACATATGCTGAGCCCATATTTTAACCACTGAACTCCTCTCTAGACCTCATTTTTTTTTGTATTGTTTTAAAGATTTATTTTTATTTATGTGTGCATTTGTATGCCAGTGAGTTTATGGGCACCGTGTGCCAGGAGGCCAGAGGGCACTGAATCCTCTAAAGTTAGAATTACAGCAAGTTATGAGTCACCACATGGGTGCTGGGATCTGAGCTTAGGTCCTCTGTGTGAGCACTAAGCACTCTGTGGTTGTTTAGATGAGACCAGCCCCCACAGATTCGTATGTTTGAATGTATAGGCCTTAGTGGGTGGAATGTTTGTATAGGATTAGGAATTGTGGCCTTGTTAGAGGAGGTGTGTCACTGGGGTTGGGCCCTGAGATTTCAAAAGCCCACACCAGACCAAGAGTTTTTGCTGTCTCTCTCTCTGCCTGATGCCTATAGATCAGGATGTAGCTCTTAGTCACTGCACTAGTACCATACATGCTAGTATATTCCTGCCATGATGATAACAGACAATCTTCTGAAACTATAAGCGAGCCCCCAATTAAATGCTTTCTTTTCTAAAAGTTACCTCGGTCATGGTGTCCTTTTACAGTAATAGAACAGAGACTTTGACACTTAACCTTTGAGTCATCTCTCCAGATTCTCAGTCCTCAGTTTTACATTCTTAACTTCAAACATTATATTGGCTTTAATATGTGTTACAAGCATGTTATATCATTCTACATTTCAAAAATGATCACAATAACCCTAATAAGAATTAATTAGTTCCTGGACTAAGAGCACTGGATGCTCTTTCCAGTGCTGGGTTCAATTTTCAGCATCCACATGGCAGCTGACAACTGGCTGGCTATACATCCAGTTCCAGAGAATCCAGCACCCTCTTCTGGCCTCCTCTGGCAAGTCTCACACACACACAAACACACATGCACACACCACGGTACTAAAACCTTGAATTCAAAACCATGGATTGACATAATAGAAGGGATGAATACTGAAATTCAACATTTCAGATTTAATTATTTTTAGAGTATATAGAATTTCCTTAGTTTATTTTTTATTATTTTAATTTATTTTATACTGGGGAAGAGAGGAAGAAGGGGTTGTTGGGAAAGAAAAGAACAAGAATATGTGTGCAGATCAGAGGACAGAGCACAACTTGTAGGGGCTGGTTCTCTGTTTTCATCATGTGGGTCAAACTCAAATTTGTGGCAAGCACCATTATCTGCTGAGCTATCTCATGGACCCTTGGCCAAATTTTAATTATTTTTAACACAAATGCCAAAACTAGGGGACTTTATATTTAAGAACTGAAAAAAAAAAAATCCTAGCATTCAGGAGACAGAGTTTGAGGCCAGCCTGGTCTACATATCAAGATCTAGGCCAGCCAGGGAACACAGTGAAACCCTGTCTCAAAAACAAAACAAAACAAAGTCAAACAAAAAACTACCAAAACCAACGACAAAAACAAACAAGAAAATAAACAAAAAACCCAAAAACATTAAAACATCAAAATCTCACAAATCAGAGCTAGAGGTATAGATAAATGGCTCAGAGGTTTAGAGAATTTGCTACTCTACAGAGGTTCAAATCCCAGCATCCACATGGTGGCTCACAATCACACACAACTGCAGTTCCAGAAATCTGATACAATCTTCTGATCCTTGTTGGCACTGGGCATACATATATTACAGAGATACATACCTAAAAAACATTCATACATGTAAAATAAATATATCTGGAGGAAAAGAAACACCTCACAAATTATCCATTCAATAAACAAACAGGCCAATGAACTGAGTATCTAGTTCTCAATAGAACCTTCCATCGTGCTTTGAGGACCCAATTTAGGTTATTTAGCTTGTATATCAAGTTTTTCCTAGTTGAACCAACTCACTGGCCCTCTTTATAGGATTTTAAAATGTAGAGAGCGGGGCATGATAGCTTACAACCTGCACTCATGAAACGGAGACAGGGAGGATCATAGTAAGGTGTAGCTTCTGCTTCAGACCTATGTGGGCTAATGTGAAACCAATAAGAAAACAAAACAAAACAAAAAAACAACAGATATGCATATCAGAAATCTCAATGTTTAACATCTCAAAAATTAAGAGTTTTATTAATATATTTGGGCTGCAGATCAGCAGTTAAGAGCACTGGCTGCTCTTCCAAAGGACCCAGGTTTAATTCTCAAGACTCATCATACTCTAGTTCCAGAGGACCTGACAACTTTTTCTGAACTCCATGGGCACTATACACACATGGTGCACTGACATACATGCAGGAAATACACCTGTACATACTATTTTTTTTTTTAAAAAAAAAAAGAGCCATGTGGTGCCTTTAACCCAGTACTTGAGAGGGAGAGGTAGGCACATCTCTGTGAGTTCAAGGCTAACCTGGTCTACAAAGAGCTCCAGGACAGCAAGGGCTACACAGAGAAACCCTGTCTTGAGAAAAACAAAACAAAACAAAACCCTAAAAATGTTACATTAAGATGACTAGTTATGCTAGGTGCATGCCTTTAATCCCAGCACCCGGGAAGCAGAGACAGGCGGATCTCTAAATTTGAGGCCCGCCTGGTCTACATAGAGATCCATAACAGGTACCAAAGCTATAGAGAAACCGTCACAAGACAAGACAAGACAAGACAAGACAAGACAAGACAAGACGGACGGACGGACGGACGGACGGACGGACGGACGAGAAGAGAAGAGAAGAGAAGAGAAGAGAAGAGAAGAGAAGAGAAGAGAAGAGAAGAGAAGAGAAGAGAAGAGAAGAGAAGAGAAGAAAAACCAAGCAGGGGAAAAAGATTACTCGTTGCTATCACCCTTTAAAAGTCCATACATTAAAGCATTATTAGTTTTTTTTTTTAGCTTAAAATTCAGTGAAAAATACAAGCCAATGTTTAACTAACAATTTTTAGTGAGACTGGACTCACTTGAAGTGGTTGCCATGTAAGAATAAGAACATAAGTTTGGTCACCAGAACCCACAGTAAAACAACAACAACAAACAAAAAACAAAAACACAAATAAAACTCTAAGTTTGTTGGTACACAATAGTGAGGTGGAGATATTCAGATCACAGAAGCTCAAAGCAAACCTGCCTATTCTACTTAGGAAGTGCCAGATCAGTAAGAGAGACCCTGCCTCTACAATTAAGACTGATGTTTGTTTGTCCTGTGGGTTTCGAAAGGCTTATGTACCTTCGTGCATGCATGTGCACGCACACACGCATACACACACACACCAGAAACAACAGTAACGATAATAATTCTCACACAAATATATGGATTTTTCCCACAAAATTTCAAGTGATCACAATTAAATTACCATGCAAGCCTCCATTAAGGCAGTATGCATCTCATCAGTTTTATGCTCTTGATCTGCACCAGCTTCAAGCAGAAATCGAACCATATCCAAATGGCCTTAAAAATAAGGTTAAAGAATTGACTATCAATTGAATGCATAAGTATTAAATTGAAGAGTTTTATTTTCACATGTCTATATATAATCTATGAAGCTTTCATTTGAATTTAATAAATCAATGACAGTTTTACAAAGCCAACTGAAAACAATTAAGTAGGGAGACTCTCAAAAAGGTCATACTACCTAAGTTTTAAAGACTGACTTTTTTTTTTTTTTCAAGATAGGGTTTCTCTGTGTAACAGTCTTGGCTGCCCTGGAACTTACTTTGTAGACTAGGCTGGCCTCAAAATCACAGAGATCCACCTGCCTCTGCCTCCCAAATGCTGGGATTAAAGGCATACACCAACATCGCTTGGCTAAGATTGACCTTCTAAATCACTTATTTCTAGTTAAAATAATCTTACTTGTTCTTTGATTTTATTTACATAAACTATCAAAACACTGGAATCAAACAGAAAGTCAGGTAAAGTTTATTAGAACGTATTATCTAGAAAAGCAGCTTTAAAACCACCATACTCACACTGTGACAATGAGCAGACACACAAAATCAACTCCATTTAAAAACAATTGAAGACAGGTGATGGTGCACACCTTTAATCCCAGCACTCCAGAGGCAGAGGCAGGCGGATCTCTGTGAGTTCGAGGCCAGCCTGATCTACAAGATCTAGTTCTGGGACAGGCTCCAAAGCTACAGAAAAGCCCTGCCTCGAAAACCAAAAATAAAAAAAAAAAATTCCAAATTAAAAAATCTTAATAATTAATGAGAAAAATACTAATATTTCAGTGTTAAAATAGGTGGAGAATATAAAATGGTAATTCAAAAGATACATAAATGGATAGTAAACTGATAGAAATACTAAATGAGACACCATTATTTTAGCTACCAAAATGGGAAAGAGTAAAGAGAATGATAATGCCTGGTACTGGAGAGGCTGAAAGGTGGGTAAAGGGGTTCTTGGACAACCTACTGGGGTCTGAGACACCTAGTAAACTAGTCCAACCTTTCTAGAAGGCAATTTGGAAGCATAAAAAGTGTCCATACTCTTTGACCCAACAACTCCACTTCCAGAATTTATCCTAAGGAAATAATCAAATTTGCAAAGACTAAGCAAATATTTCTGCACAAGGATGTTATCACAGTGTTTTAAAATAACAGTAAAAAGCTGGGAACAATTAGTGTCCAACAATAGGAAATTATGGTGTATCCATTGAAATTATGGTGTATACATTTCATTTATTTGGCAGAGATTGTGAGTTCCCTACTCAACATCCATTCGTATTATTCTTGAAAAAACAGGACTTAGATTTTAGCTAGGGAGCAACATGCCTAACTTTTAAGATTATTTTCCAGCCTTCCTTGTAGCAGAGGGGAGCCTTTGGAACTCAGTGAGAGTTACAAAGTGAAGCTTCTAGAAAGTCTTGTTAAAAGGAAGCTAGTAAATTGGAAGGTTGTTGCTACTTTGTTCTTACCCTCCTTATCCTAAAGTATGTACTGCTGGGCTCTAGCTGCCTCCTGGACTACAGATTAACATTAAGGTCAGAAAACATACACTAGGATGTACAGCAGAATAACACTCTTGGATCTTGATGACAAAAATGAATTACAATACTAACACAAGACAGTTTATGCTTAGGTTTCTCTTCTTTACAAATTACACTGTGTTTTGTGGTATTTGCAGGCAAACCAATCTAGAAAATCTAACTGAAATAGTATATGATCATTAAAAAATATGTTACAAGAACATTTACTGAGATGAGTATATATTTATGATATACTACTAAATAAAATAAACAGACTATAAAACTGATAAACTATTTTATTTCACAAATATGTATATTTTTAAAAACTTATTTAAAAATACGCTGGACAAATACTAAAATACTGTTTACATGCATTTTCCCCTTTAGATGGTAATTACAGGCCATTTAAATTTCTGTTTGTGCTACAAACATACTTTTCAGGTTTTCTACACCAACTGTGTATCAGTAGATCTGTGTATAATACTTCAAAGTAAAAATCATATAGAACAAAGGGTATTAAATAATGGAAATCCTTAAATCTAAGTTGACATCATAGTTAAATGAATTAAAATAATAATAATAACATATATTAAGATAGTACAGAAAGCACAGTTAATAATAGGCTTTCCAATATGTTTTGTAACATAAGTTTACACCATAAGAAAAAAAAACAATATAAATTCAAATACTCAGGTAAAGAAGAAATATACAAGTTAACCCAAATACTCAATACTCGAATATTTGAAGTTGTTATAAAAGCAATTATAAATATTCTGACATAAAAGGTACCTTTGTAGCAGGCAAGTGTCAGAGCACTTTCTTTGAACTCATTAGAATGAGTGTTGATGCCTGCACCGTGATCTAGAAGAACTCTGGCAACTTCCACGTGACCTGCACTGGCTGCTTCCATTAGGGGTGTGTGTCCATTTTCATTATGGTCTTCTATATTTGCACCTTCATTAAGTAGCACTTTTACAATGTCAATAAACCCTCCAGCACAGGCATAAGTAAGTGCAGTGTTCCCTAATAAAGAACAAAAAAAAAAAAAATACAAAATTAACAATAGATGTGTCACACTACTGTTCTAGTTATCTCTCTCCAATTCCTTGACATAAACCACAACTACGATTGCAAGTTATATGCTTTGTTTGTTGTTTTTTTAAGTGCAAGAGATTCAACCCATGGTCTCACACATGCTAAACAAACATGTTCTCCTTTTACCCCCATCCTGTTAGTCTTTCCACATGTTACCCACACTAGTCTGGAACTCACAATTCTCTTGCCTCAACTTCAGGAATAGCTGGAACTACAAATGTAAAAAAATCATCCCCATCTCAGTTTTTTTTTTTTTTACTGTCATCAATTTAAAGCATATCTTTATTTTCTGACAGAATTTCTTCAAAGCATAATACAAAATGCTACATATTTTAATTGTCTAGACAATATAAAAAGCATAGAAAAGGCAAATCTAAATGTCAAAAACAGAATAGTGATTGCTTAAAGAGCAGAACACAAATGGGTAGAGATCCTTTACTTATTTATTATCTTTTTAGATTTATTTATTTATGAGTGTTTTGCCCACAGGCATGTATATGTATGTATGTACACCACATGTATGCCTGGTGCTTGAGGAGGTAAGAAGAGGGCATCAGATTCTCTGGCACTGGAATTATGGATAGTTTTGAGCCTAAATGTGGGCGCTGAGACTGGAACCCTGGTCCTCTGTAGAGATCTTTTAATAGTGACAGAAGTAATCTAAAATTAGACTGCATAACCTCTAGAACTGCACACTTAAAACATGAATTCCACGGGATAAGTCATTTTAATAAAGCTGGTATTTTATTTTATCTTCTCCCACGCCTCAAGATAGGGTTTCTCTTTAGCTTTGGAGCCTATCCTGGAACTAGTTCTTGTAGACCTGGCTGGTCTCAAACTTGCAGAGATCTGCCTGCCTCTGCCTTCCAAGTGCTGGGATTAAAGGTGTGCACCACCACCACCTGGCTGTCTGTTTAATTTTTGAGACAGCCTAGCTTTGCAACCTAGGCTTGCCTTAAACTCCCCACCCCCTTGTCTAAGTCAAAACAGGTTTGAAGTACCTAGTTTGGGTTTCTGCCCCCCCCCCCAAAGGAAATAGTTACATTTGTGCTGAGCCTCAAATGGTATAAAAGGATATCTGGTACCAAGCAAAAAGCACCTAAAACCAGGTGACAAACATTCTGAGTACCTCCCCAGATGAAGTCAAAGTACAGTTCTATGGTTTTCAGCTCTGTCACCCCAAGATTGGACTGCTTTGGAGTAAAGAAGGAAACTTCTGGGAACCTTTTTTAAAAATTATATTTAGTGGGGGTGGGGGGCTGAAGAGATGGCTCAGTGGTTAAGAGCACTAACTGTTCTTCCAGAGGACCTGGGTTCAATTCCCAGCACCCACATGGCAACTCACAACTGTCTGTAACTCCAGTTTCAGGGGATCCGAAACCCTCACACAGACATACATGCAGGCAAAACACCAATGCCATAAACGAAAATTAAAAAAGAAAAATCTTTAGTTATGAGTGTTATATGTGAGAGCATGTGGGCATACATGTCTGTTGGTATGCATGCATGTAGAAGTAAGAACTCAAATTTCAGGAAGTGGTCTTCTCCGTTCAATCCTTATGTGGGTTTCAAGGATCAATCTGGGTCATCAGGCTTGACTAGCAAATGTTTTTACCAGCTGAGTCATTGCATCGGCCTGGGAACTATATTTTTAATAATCACTAAATAATTCTGGCATACAGGAGAGGTACAGTCTATTGAACAAAATGAAAAAATTTGGGGGCTGAAGAGATGGCTTACTGGTTAAAATCATAAGATTGTCTGGGTGGTGGCAGTACACGCCTTTAATCCCAGCACTCAGGAGGCAGAGGCAGGCGGATCTCTGTGAGTTCGAGACCAGCCTGGTCTACAGAGCTAGTTCCAGGAGAGGCTCCAAAGCCACAGAGAAACCCTGTCTTGAAAACAAAAAACAACAACAACAAAAAAAACCCAAAAAACAAAACAACAACAAAAAAAAAACAAACATGAAATTGGAGTTTAGATCACCATACCCACATAAGCCAGACATCCTGCACATGCATTGGACACCAGCTCTGAGAGAGGTAGAGACAGGTTGCTGGCTGTTGGCTTAGTCAAGAAAACAAGAGTCCTAGAAAAGTAGGCAGTGACAGAGATGGATAATTGATGGCCTCTTCTGTCCTCCATGTGTGCATACAAGAGCATGCAAAATAAGTATATCAATTAATTAATTAAAAAGTAGCTTGATTAGGAATTTACTTATAGGAAGATGAATCAACTTCTTTTTGAAATTTTCTATTTTTCCAATTAAATAGGAGTTAAAATTGTGAGTGGAAATGGGAGGGCAGGGGTGAAGTATTTTCATTAGTCATTTATAGAGTATACTAAGAGTTCATTGGCACATACGTACTTGCCTATAGTCAGGCTTCTTTCTGAATCCCAGCACTCAGGAGGCAGAGGCAGGTAGATGTGAGTCTAAATTTTTTTTTTTTTTTGAGACAGGGTTTCTCTGTGGTTTTGGAGCCTGTCCTGGAACTAGCTCTTGTAGACCAGGCTGGTCTCGAACTCACAGAGATCCGCCTGCCTCTGCCTCCCGAGTGCTGGGATTAAAGGCGTGCGCCACCACCGCCCAGCTAACTCTTTTTTTTTTTTTTTTAAAAAACTTTTTTTTTTGTTTTGTTTTTGGTTTTTCGAGACAGGGTTTCTCTGTGGTTTTGGAGCCTGTCCTGGAACTAGCTCTTGTAGACCAGGCTGGTCTCGAACTCATAGAGATCCGCCTGCCTCTGCCTCCCGAGTGCTGGGATTAAAGGCTAAAAACTGTTTTTAACAGATCAAATCAAAAGATAATTCACTGTATTGGATACACTTCCTCCAGACATCTATCTTCTATTAAAAGATTAATTTTTTATTATACATATATCAGTGTGGATATGTACACATGTATGCAGGTGCTGGCAGAAGCAGAGGTGTTAGCTCCTCCTGGAGCTAGAATTACAGATGGTTGAGAGCCGACTGACATGGGGCTGGAAAATAATCTTGGGGAATAAGCAGTATTGGATCTTAAATGGCATACCATCTCTCCAGATATGAGAAAAATACCTTACACTTATATTCACAACATAACCACAAGATAGGTATACATTCCTCTCATCTTAACACCTTCAAGAAAAAAATACCATTTTGTTTTTAATTTAATGATACAGTTTGTCACTCTGTAGTCCATGCTGGCCTAGAACCCATAGTAATCCTTCTCTGGCTTCAGGCTCGGAAGTTCTGGGATTATAGATCACTAAACCTTGTTTGAAGGAAGCCCCCATATACTCATTGTTTAAATACGTGGTCCCCCATTGGTGGAATGATTTGGAAAGTGTGGCCTTGTGGGAGGACATCTGTCACTGAGATGATCTTTGAAGTCTTGTGTCATTTCCAGTCTTCTTTCTGCCTCCTGCTTAGGGATCAAGATGTGACCTGTCAGCTATTTCTGTCAGCATGCCCTTACTCTGCCATCATGGATTCTAACCCTCTGAAGTTGCAAATTCAATTAAATGATTGCTTTTATAAGTTGCATTGGCCATAGCGCTTTATCACAGCACTAGAAACCCTAACTAATATAGAAGTTGGTACCAGAGAGTGGGCTATTGATGTGACAGACATGACCATGTGGGACATGACATGGGGAAGAATATAGAAGAGTTTGGGACTTTGGAATAGAAAAGCAGTTGAATGCTGTAAGCAGACCTTAATAGACCATTCCTAGCAGGACCTTGGGAGATAGTACTGAGAGATATGACTATGGAGGCCTAACTCAAGAGGTTTCAGAGAGAAACAATATTACCAACTGGGCTAGAGACCATTCTTGTGATATTTTGGCAAAAAAATGAGACAGCCTTCTGCTCTTTTCCTGAAAATCTGCCTAAGGCTAAAATGACAAATAACAAAAAATTCTTTGTTGCAGATTTTGAAGATTATTGACTCTGTGCAAGGTTATTAGTAATCACTCTTATGTAGGGCTACAATGAAAATGAGCAAGTGGGACAAAAATAAATAAAAGTTATACAGTTTGAAGAAAAAAAGAGCATGAAGAAATTTAATGTCAGAGTTAAGGTTTATGCTGAAATAGGTAAGGAGATCAAGGTGGGGTCTGATCCCTATAGAAATAAAGGGAAGACCCCCACCCAACTAAGCTCACAACTTATAAAAAGGCTTAAGAAATTTTCTGTTCCTAGAAAGCAACAATGAACAAATGCTACTGTAAATATGGATTAAGGGGATCAAGCTCCAGTCCAAGCAGGCAGCTGAACTTAGCAGTTTTGTCCATGTGGTGGGCCTGTGAGGCCATTTAATAAAGCTGTCAAGGCAACAGCTGGACTGCGTTGGAGAACCCAAGATATTACAGGTACCAGAACTATAGGATGTCTGCCAGGGAAAACTGCATACAGGGGATGGAACCAGCCTAGGAAAATGAAGTGTGTTGCAGGCTACAAAGTAGGAAGGGAAGAACCATCTAAGTCCTTTGATCTCATACATGGAGCTACAAGATTTGGAGTTTGCTCTGCTGGTTTTCCATCTTGGTCTAGAATTTCTTCACTATACCCCATGCCTCCCTTTTGTAATAGTAATGTATATTCTGTGCCATTGTATACTGAAAGTATGTATTTTTTTTCTGATTTTAAGGGGGATTACAATTAAGAGATTGCCTTGAGCAGTAGTTTACAACCTTCCTAATGTTGTAACCCTGTAACACAGTTACTTATGTTTTGGTGACCCCACAACCAGAAAATAATTTTCATTGCTACTTCATAAATCCAATTTTGTTACTGTTATGAATCATAATGTACTTAAGTATCTGTATTTTCCAATGGTCTTGGGTCACCCCTGTGAAAGGTGATCTGACCCCCGAACATGTCGTGACTCACTGGTTGAGAAACATTAGCCTTAAATCTCAGAAAAGACTTAAACTTTAAAACAGTATTGAAACTATGAAAGACTATAAGGACTTTTAAAGGTGGACTAAATGTATTTTGCATTATGATATGGCCACAAGCCTATTGGGAGTCATGGAGTGAAATATAGTGGTTTGAATGAGAATGGCTTCCTTAGGTTTATATGACTAGATATGTAGCCCTCAGTTTGTGGAACTGTTTGGGAAGGATAAGCAGGTGTAGTCTTGGAAGAAGTCTCACTAGAGACTAGCTTTATGGTTTCAAAAGATTTCTGCCATTCCAAGTGTGTTCTCTCTCTGCATGAAGATCAAGATGTGAGTGTTGACAGCATTGGCACACGCCTCCCTAGCACTAGGGAGGTGAATCTCTGGTTTCAAGGCCAGCATGGTCTACACAGTAAGTTTCAGGACAGCCAGGACTGTTACAGAAAAACCCTGTCTCAAAAAACTGAAAACAAAAAAAAAGTCTTCTCACATCTATGTGTTTCAAACAAACAGCAATCCTCCTACCTCAGGTTCCTAAGAGCTAAGATTTATACACAAGTGCCTCTTTATGCTTTAAGTTTATGTTAGATTTGCTGTTTTTGGAAATAGAACCTTGCTATCAACCCCAGACTATCCCCAAATTCAAGAAGCCCCCACTTTAGCCTCCTGAGTGCTAGAATTTCAGTAAGGCTGAACACTGACTTAAAGACTTTTCACCCAGGAGTGATGGTACATGCTATAATCCCTATACTCTAGAGGCTGAAAAGAGGATTTTTGAGTGCAAAGCCCTTCTGGTCTACACATTGAGACCATAACTCAACAATTACAACAAAGACTATTAAAGATATCAAACTCAATATTATTTTCAGAAGGTTTCCATTCATTTTTCCCAATAATCTAATTTTTAAAAATTATATTTATTTGTTTTCTGTGTATATGAGGTGGGATATGTGTATGCCATGACTCGAAAGTGAAATAAGAGGTCAACTTTCAAGAGCTGGTTCTCTCCTTCTGCCATCTGCACCCTGGAAACTGAACTTGGGTTATTAAGCCCAGGCAAGGGCCTTACCTGCTGTGCTACCTCACCTCACCAATGCTCTAGTAATCAAATTTACTTTTTCTTTTTTCACTTTATGTGCTGTATTGGTTTTTGTCTGTATGTATGTATGAGAATACCAGATCCCCTGAGAAAGAATACAGATAGTTGTGAGCTGACATGTGGGTGCTGGGGATTGAACCCAGGTCCTCTGGAACAACAGCTGGTCCTCTTAACCTTTGAACCATCTCACCAGCCACTGCAGTAATCAAATTTTTATAATAAATTACATTTTCTTTCTTTTCCTTTTTTTTAAAAATATTTATTTATTTATTATGTATACAATATTCTGTCTGTGTGTAAGTCTGCAGGCCAGAAGAGGGCACCAGAACTCATTACAGATGGTTGTGAGCCACCATGTGGTTGCAGGGAATTGAACTCAGGACCTTTGGAAGAGCAGGCAATGCTCTTAACCACTGAGCCATCTCTCCAGCCCCCTTTTCTTTCTTTTTAAAAAATTTTTGTGACAGAGTTTTCCTATGTACCCTTGGCTGTCCTAGAACTCACTCTGTAGACCAGGCTGGCCTTAAACTCACAGAGATCCACCCGCCTCTGCCTCCTGAGTGCTGGGATTAAAGGTGTGCACCACTACTGCCTGGCAGTCAGTTTATAATGTTAAAAAAAATATGTCAGTTTTTCCTTTATGTCAATTTCTACATACCCGTTGCTGACTGGGAGTTGACATCTGCATCATGAAGAAGTAATAATTTCACAATATCTAAATAACCTCCACTGGAAGCTGCCATCAGAGGAGTTATATCTCCTTTATTCCCTCTATCTTCAACATTAGCATGCATAGCTAGTAGTACCTTTAAAAACACACAAAGAAGTTGTTATTGCTTACTATTAATAGTACTTACAGACAAAATATTCAGTTTGAGACGATAACCTTTTGAGATAGGGATAAAAAGATAGGTAAAAATAATCACCTGTTAGGAAAATTCAATTTTTACTGGTCAAGATGACAGGTCAGATCATATATTTTTCCAATACTATTTGAGAGACAAGATCTCATGCATCTGAAGCTGGTCTTAAACTAAGTGGGCAGCCAAGTACAACCTTGAATCCCAAGTCCTCCTGTCTCCACAACCCAAACGCTAGCGTTATAGGCATGCACTACCACTTCTAGCTATTACATGTTAATTTTTTTTTAAAGAATTACTTATTTACTATACATACAGTGTTCTGCCTGCACACCAGGAGAGGGCACCAGATCTCATTACACATGGTTGTGAGACACCATGTGGTTGCTGGAAATTGAACTCAGGACGTCCGAAAGATAGCCAGTGCTCTTAACCTCTAAGCCATATCTCCAGTCCCCCATGCTAATCTTTAAATAAAGATCTCATTAGCCATCCTATTATATATGTCTGCTCTTGTAAAAGAATTTGTGCTATGCTTGAGATTGTATAGAAAGAGAACAATAAAAATAGTTTATTTTTCAATATTGCTCCATGTAGAAGAAAAAAATTAGAACAGGATATCTTATCTGAATGGAGTAGAAATAAACTTCTACTTTCCTTTATAGTTATATTTTTTTTTTTTTATTTTTTTTTTTTTGAGACAGGGACTTACTACCTAGCTCAGCTGGTCTCGGACTTATCTGCTTGCACCAGTGCAGGTGAGCACCACCATCACATTAATTCTCTTTGTGTGAACAGGCACACAAGGATCACAGCACATAGGTGGAAATCAGAGGACAACTTGCAGGAACTGAATCTCTCTCTCTCTTCACTAGGTGGGCCCCAGTAATCAAACATAAAATCAGGCCTCCATCCCACCTGACCAGTTATATATTTTATTTTCTTTTTAAAATTATTTTGGGTGTATGTGTGTTTTGCCTGCCTGTATGTCTGTGCATCACATCCTTGCACAGTGCCTATAGAGCTCATAAGGTTCTGGAACTGGAGTTACAGATGATTGTGAGCTGCCATGTGGGTGCTGGGTCCTCTTGAAGAACAACCAGTGCTCTTAACCACTAAGCCACCTCTCAGACCCCAGTTACATACTATTTCTTTTCTTTTCCAAGAAAGGGTTTCTTTGTGTAGCCTTGTCTGTCCTAGAACTCACTCTGTAAACCAGGCTAGCCTTGAACTCAGAGATCCACCTGCCTTTACTGCCTAAATCCTGGGATTAAAAGTGTGTGCCACTACTGCCTGGCTTATCAACCTTTTTTTTGTTGTTGTTGTTTAGAACTGAGGATACGGTGCAGTGCAGTAGATAGTGTTCACCATGAAGACCTGAGGGAGGGCTGGAGTTCCAAGAACTTGAGAGGCAGAAACAGGAGATCTCCAGGGCAAGCCGGGTAGCTAGAGAAGCAAATTGGTAACTCCAGGTTCACCAGAGTAAAAGATCCTATCTCAGTGAATAAAGTGGAGAATGGTCAAGGAAGACACACCTAATATCATCTTCTGCCCTACATAGCCCCACACATATTCAAACACACACACACAACATATGTACACAAAAATTCCAAAAACAGAAGACCTCAAAATATGATTATTCAGTGATTCTTACTCAATAGGGTAAGCTTTGAATACATGATATAAAAATAAACTATGCCTAGCTACAGACACACACACACAAAATGAATTGTGTAAATTTCTAAGAGAAAGGGAAGGGAGGATCTGGCCTCTAATCATATTTTCTTTTATAAGTAATAAAAATAACTAAAATACCCAAGCCTCTCTATAATTTTAAACACTAATGATTATTTCGGGGCTGGGGATATAGCTTAGGGATAAAGCACTTACCTCATATTCACAAGACCCTGATTTCATGATCCCCAACACTACTAAAATGAATAAAGATTATTTCTGCTTACTTGTGCCAGTTCATAATATCCTGCTGAACAAGCCAAACACAGCAGGCTTTCTCCTTCTTCTGTATGTTCATTTACACTTCTGCCTTCATCTAGCAATTTGCGAACAGCATTTACATCTCCATCTGAACAAGCTTCTGCCAGACTGCGACTACAATCAAACATTATATGAAATTAACAGATGGAAAAGGACTCGTGATCCTATGATACAAAATTAAATCGAACATACACATATAAAAAATGTACTAAGATAAACTAGCATGAGTATTTTATGTGCCAAGCATCCTATCCCTAACTGTAATTATATACATGCTTCAACTAGGTAAAAATAAGAATTTGAAAATAACTGTCATTTTTATTATTATTATAGATATATTTTTGAGTTATAGACAATTGTTAGCCACCATGTGCATCCTCTATGAGAGAAGCAAGTGCTCCTAACTGCTGAGCTATCTCTTCTGCTCTATTTTTATTGTTTTTTTTAAGTAGTATATACAGTAAGGGTTTCATTACCAGATTTTCCATACATACTTTATTTCTGCTGATTCTCTTCTCTTCTCTTCCTATACTGCTTTCCCAACAATCTTCTCCCAATAACAGCTGTTTTTAGTTTTCAAAATCTTCCTGGTAAAATTTTTATATCTGAAGTTGACTTCACAAAATAGCAATCCTCAAAGCTTACAGAATCAAAGCAACTAATAGAATCACTGTTGGTTGTTTTAGATCTAGAAGTAACTTGTGTTTGCTTATTGATATGGGCCTAATGTAATCCAGAAGGCCCCCAAACTCTATTATGTAATGCTAGGATTACACTCACACTTGACCAAACCTGGCTCTGCTACAGATTCTGACAGGCACAGAGGGATTAAAGGCCATTAAGATGGTTGAGTGGGGAAAGGCAAGTGCTGTCAAGCCTGATAATCTGAGTTTCAAACCTTACTGGCCCTCAGGCTCTGTAACCTCAAGTTTACTAAGACATGAATGCTGGTTTTTAAAATGCAACAATACTGGAGGTCCTAGAAGAATATTTGAGCAATATTTTTAAAAAGACAGGTCTTTCTACATAGCCCTGGCTGTCCTGGAACTCACTAAGTGGACCAGACTAGCCTAGAACTCAGAGATTCACCTGCTTCAGCTTCCCAAGTGCTGAGATTAAAGGCATGGGCTACTGGTGCCATTTTAGCAATTTAAGATTTTGAAAGTTATATATAAGCTTAGTTTATCCAAAATCACATTTAGACAACAGATCATATAACAGCAGCAGTGAAAGCATCAGCACTAGCTCTGCAGTGGATTCCTTAGCAGAGAAAACAGTAGGATCTCAGGGTGAATTATTAGCTTTTTTTTAAACATTTATTTAAATGTGTGTATGCGTGTGTACATGTATACGTTTACCTTTGTCACAGAACGAATATATGGAGTTTATTTTCTCCCTCTAACGTGTGTGTCCCAAGAATCAAACCCATATAATTATGCTTGGCAGATAGACCTTTCACCGCTTTTGTGCCATCTTTCTGGGCCAGAGATATTAATTTCAAATCCCAAAACATCAGCAAGACAATAATTCTTCTAGTATAAGTCTCATAGTAGAACTATTCTTATCCAAAGAATATTCTTATCCAAAAAAATAATCATTGTGAGGCTCAAGAGATGACTCAGTAGTTAAGAAAATTTGTTTTTCCTGCAGAGGACCTGGGTTCAGTTCACAGCCATCTGTAACTCCAATTACAAAGGCTCTGTCAATCTGACACTCTTCTTCAAAAGCATCAGGCATACATGTGATGCAAATATACTCATGCAGCATGTATTCTCACACATCAAGTAAAGTATTTTTAAAAATAATACTGTCATCATAAAATTAGAGTGTTAGCCAGTTTGTTTAAAGTTTTGTTTTTCAGCTTTAAGTGTTATAAATAATTAAAAATGTAACTGATGTAGTACAAAAGGACTACCTTTTTACTGCTGCTGTTTTTTGGTATGGGTTGAAGCTTAGATTTTCTCAAAGCATTAATTTACAGTAATCATAATCTACGAATGAATCCTAAGTTCTTGTAATTAAAATTAACATCACAGTTTTGGCCCTACTACTTGTGTTTGCTTTTTTTGTTTGTTTTTCTTTATCCAGACAGAGTTTCTCTGTGTAGCTTTGGAGCTTGTCCTGGAACTTGCTCTGTAGAACAGGCTGGCTTTAAAACTCACAGAGATCCACCTGCCTCTGCCCCCCAGGAGCTGGGATGGAAGGTGTGGGCCACCACCAATTGGCTTCTGCTACTTGCGTTAACAAACACCATTGTAACAGACTGCATAAAAGTCACCCATAATGAGTCCCATTAACTGGTCTGTTGTTCTTTGAGACAGGGTTTCATTATTTGTCTCTGGCTGTCCTTGAACTCATAGATCTGCTTGCCTCAGTTTCCTTAATGAGTCAGATTAAATGATTTTTTTTGCAAAGATACTATTTTTTCCCTTTGTAAAAAAGACATCTTTTGAGGCATTAGGTGGACAAGCTTTTTAAAGGCTACTACCATACTGATCCACAAAGATATTTGTGTACATGAACCTATGGCTTAAAGTCTTACTGTGATTAAAAAACAGTTGATGTAAAATAACTTACTGATCCTGGCAGTGATGGGGCACATCTTTAATCCTAGCACTCAGGAGGCAGAGGCAGGGAATCTCTGTAAATTCGAAGTCCACCTGGTCTACCGAGTACGTTCCAGGATGGCCAGGACTACACAGTAAAACCCTATCTCAAAAAACAAACAAACCAATAAATAAAACCAACTTCCTTCCTTCCTTCCTTCCTTCCTTCCTTCCTTCCTTCCTTCCTTCCTTCCTTCCATCTTTCTTCTTTTTTTTCTTTTTTGGTTTTTCAAGACCCATTTCTCTGTAGCTTTAGGGCCTATCCTGGAACTAGCTCTTGTAGACCAGGCTGGCCTTGAACTCAGAGATCTGTCTCTGCACCCTCCCTCTCAAGTGCTGGGATTAAAGACATGCACCACCACCACCCAGCTCCTTTTCCTTTCATTAAGACAGACTCATGCTAGTCTCGGCAGTCCTCAAACTAACTCACTATGTAACCCAGGCTGGCCTTGAATTCACACCAGTCATCTCATTTCTGTCTCACAAGTGCTGAGATTACAGGTATGCCAGCACACATAATTTAAATCCAGGAAACTACCTATATTGCCTATTAAAACGCAGATTTTGATCCAGGACATCAGGATTACAGTCCAGGCTTTCTCATACAGCTCAGGCCAAGTTCAACTTCATTATATAGCCATGGTTGGCCTTGAACTGTCAATGCTCCTGCCTCTACCTACAGAGTGCTAAGTATTACAAACATATGCCACCACACATAGCTTAAGACTGTACACTTCAAACAAGCTCTGATATATACTCATTCTCCACAGACCATATTTAAACAACCAGCAACTAGACTGTTAAGTAATCCATTTAATTTATAACTAATCAAGTAGTCAGGTTAGAATTACTATAACCTTTAGAATGTGTAACTTATTTTGAAGTAGAAACTAGGTCTTATTCAGTTTAGATTTCTTATATACTAAAATTCTGAATACCCACAAAAATGTTTAATAGTGAATGCAAATCTAAGTACAATGGCTCACACTTTTAACAGCGGGACTGCTGAGAATTCAAGGGCTGCCTGGGCTACAGAGTGAGATCTTGTCTCAAAAATAAAACCAGTACCCAGCAGTGATGTGGGATGCCCTTCTGTATGCTGTGAATATATTTTATAACGATTGGTTAATAAAAAAGCTGCTTTAGCCTATGGCAGGGCAGAATATAGTTAGGCAGAAAATCCAAGCAGAGAAACAGAGAAAGAAGGAGGAGTTGGGAAGATGCCAACAGTCACTGGGGAAGCAAGATGTGAGGTAACAAGCCACGAGCCTCATGGCAAAATATAGGATAATAGAATTGGGTTAATTTAAGTTATAAGAGTTAACTAAGTCTGAACTAATAGGCCAAACAGTTTGTAATCAATATTTAGCCTCAGAGTAAATATTAGGGAACTGGCAGGTGTGAAAAAAACCTCCAGTTACACAGCAGGGTGAGGCATCTTTAATCCCAGCATTTAGGAGGCAGAGAAAGGTAAATCTCTGTGAGCTGAGTCTAGCCTGATCTACTTAGCATAGTCCAGGGTACATAAAGCATTCCAGACTAGCCAGGGTTACTTAGTGAGACTTTGTTTCAAAAAACAAAACAAACATTTTCTAGTCCATGCAGTGTTTTTGAGGGGAGAGGGGGTATATGTGTAGTGACCATACATACATGTAAGAATAAAAAAAAATCACTTAACTCTAGCATTTAAAAGAGGCAGACAGATCTCTGAGTTCGAGGCTAGCCTGATCTACAGTGAGTTCTAGGACAGCCAGGGCTATGTAGAGAGATTCAGCTTCAAAAAAGTTTCATATAGTATGTACATATTCATGTATCAACCTAAAATGTAACATCTCCTCAAATACCCACTTGGCTCACATTTTTCCAAGAAAACATTTAATACTAACTAGCAAAGTATCAAATACAAACGTGTCCACTTGTCCTGTACTGTGTGTGTTCTCTGCTCTCATGCGGGTCAGTGCAGCAGCAGCTTCATCCAGTGCACAACTAACTGAAGATGTCAGTCTCCGGAGTACTTCAGGATCTGCAAAAGCTTTACCATCAGCAGTTGACAATTTGCCAATTCCTTAGTCAATGAGATAATGCAGGGAAAGAAAAAGCAAAAATTGTTAAAATTATATTTTAAGCACCATTACACATGTCAAAGAAATGACATAGACACCATATATGAACCTGACAGTAAAAAAATAAGGTTGATGATTTCAGTTCTACCACTAATGTCAAGCCATACATATTAACTTTTCCTACACCTAATTGTGAATTTGACTTAATATGATCCTTATTGTACCAAATGAGTAATTCACTTGAAGAACTGTCAATAAAATCAATAAACTCTCTAGCATACGACACTTGCCCACTCTATTTTCAGTAGCAATGTAATTTATCATAATAAACAATCCAACATTTTTTCCCCATTTTGGTCAAATCCACTTAACATCTTCTAGAGTAATGTTTTAAATTGAGTCTGATATATACCATAAATGAAAAACCAAAAAATGCAACACCCAATGAATTTATTTAATTTATAAACAGGTTCCAAAATTTCTTTTATATCCTTTGATATGAAATGTTAAAAGGCTGTTAACAATCTTTCTGAACCTCTAACAGTATACTGAGATTTTGATTTTCATTACTGTTATTATTTTGTTTGCACGAGCATGTATGTATAGGAGAGTATGGTATACGTATATATAGTGTATGTACATGTGTATAGGTACACATGCTTTTGTGTATGCCAGAGGAGGGTATCACATGTCTTGCTTTAGTACTCTCCACCTTTGTCCTTCTAAATTCAGTCTCTCACTGAACTAGTAGCTAGGCTGACAACCAGCAAGCCCCAGGGAATCTCCTGTCTGCTTCCCCCATAGCACTGGAGTTACAAGCCTGCCACACCTGACTTTTTATGTAGTGTGGGATCCAAACTAATGCCCTCATAATTGCACAGCAAGCACTCTTATCCATGGAGACATCTATCCAACACCTCATATACATATACACACATACATATACATATATGTACACACACATATATTTAATTATTTTTGGTATGGATTTGCTGTATGACCTAAGCTGGTCTTGAACTTCTGATCCTCTTGCCTTGAGTTTCCTGAGTACTGAGATCATCTGTGCTTACCGCATACCTAATTAGTAGTACAAGGAAGCTAACTTATGAGCTTTAAGACTTTTTATTTTGAATTTTCAGTTTTTTAATAGCCTTCATTCCCCTGGATTTTATATTGTCTAGGCTGGTCTCAAATGTAACGCACAGACGAAGCTGGCTCTGAACTCCTGATCCATCTGCCTCCAACCCACAACTGCTGGGATTATAGGTATATAACACAACACCAGCTAACAGCTAATATAAAGTAAACATATGGCACTTAATGTATAGCTGTAATTTTTTTATTACTTTATTTATTTGAGACAAGGTCTCTCTTTGTAGTCCTGGTTATTTCTTTATTTGGGCCTTCTTGAGGGAACAGGATCTCTCTATGTGGTCCTGGCTGCCCTGGAACTCAATGTGTAGACCAGGTACCTAGTCTCAAACTCAAGAGATCCACCAGACACTGCCTTTTGAGTGCTGGGATTAAAGGCATGCACCACCAATGCCTGGCTTAGGTACTACTTTAAAAATAGAATATATGAGGAAATAAGATGGCTAATCAAGTAAAAGCACCTGCTGCCAAGCATGATGACCCGAGTTTAACCTCAGTGACCCACAAGAAAATAAGAGAAAATTAACTCCTGAAAGTTATCCTTTGACCACCAAACTCATGATGTGGCACAAGTATCCACATACATACATATGCACAAATAAAAAAGAGAAACAAACATAATAAAAATTAAATAAATAATTTTAAATAAATAATAAATTTATTAACCTATTAATTTCTCTAAAAAAATTTTTGTTTTTGAGATAGGGCCCATGTAGTCAAGGCTGGCCTTCAATCGCTAATTCTTTTACCTTAGCCTCCCAGGTGCTAGAAGCACAGGTATGAGCCACCATACCTACCTACACATATAATCAAGAAAAAAAAAAGAATTTCACTTTACAGGCCAGGATGGTCACAGATTTGTACTAATCTTTCTACTTCAGCCTCCCAAGTGACAGAATTGAAAGCGTGCACTCCAAAAAGTTGGCTAGACTTCCTTCTTTTGTTTTGTTTTGTGAGAAAAGGTTTCACTATGGAGGCTAAACTGTTCTTGAATTTGAGGCCCTTCTTTAGCTTTGGTGTCCCAGGTGACAGGATTATAGACTTGTGCTACCATACCACACCCTGTTCTAGATTTCTGTATTTCAGAGACGATAAAAGGCTTTAATTGCAGGGCAATGGAAACTCTACATAATAAATAATGAGTAGACTGTACATTATAAAATGATAAGCAGGGGCTCAGCAGTTAAACTCAGTGGCTGCTCTTCCAGAAGACGTGGTTTCAATTCTCAGCACCTACATGGCAGCTCACATCTGTCTATGATTCCATTCCAGGGCTTCTGACACCCTCACACAAAAAAACATGCAGGCAAAAAACCACCAATGATCATAAAATTTAAGTAACAATAAATTAAAAAATAAGTACATATTATTTTAAGAAAATATGAGTGCTTTGTTTCTTTTTTAAGTCTGTAACTTATAACTATGATCCATGTGTCTCAGCTTCCCTTACACATATGTACAACACCCAGTGAGAAAGCAGGTTTATCATATATCATCTCTGTGCATAGATATTTTAGTTTTTTTATGTATACTGAGAGACCCATGTGGGTGCTGGGAATTGAACTCAGGTCCTCTGGAAGAACAGCCAGTGCTCTTAACTGCTCAGACACCTCTCCAGCTCCTGAATCGTTTTTTTGAGACAAAATTTCATACTGCAGCTCCAGCTGGCTTGGAAATCACTATGTAGTTCAGGCTATCCAGCAAAATAACAGATAGCCCTATACAGGGCTAGAATTATAGGTATAAGCTACCACATTACACCTATCACACATTTTCTTTGCTGGTACTTCAAAACTAGTAGTTTGGCATAGCCTGGTATATTTTAGTCTAAGTTTGTGCTCATTTAAAAATAAAAACAGTGGTGGCTGGAGAGATGGCTTAGAGGTTAAGAGTACTTGCTGTACTTCTAGAGGCCCTGAGTTCAATTCCCAGCAACCACATGGTGGCTCACAACCATCTATAATGAGATCTAGTGCCCTCTTTTGGCTTGCAGGCACATGTGCAAGCAAAACACTGTATACATAATAAATAAATCTTTTTTTAAAAAGTATAAAAAATGAATGAGTAAACAATATTAGAATTTCATGAATAGGTTCAAATACAGTAAAAATTTTATAAACTACACTTAACTCCTATTTTTTATGTACCTGTTTTCCTTGATAACTAAATATCTTTATTAACTTAAAAAATTATTCATTCGGGGGCTGGAGAGATGGCTCAGTGGTTAAGAGCATTGCCTGCTCTTCCAAAGGTCCTGAGTTCAATTCCTGGCAACCACTTGGTGGCTCACAAACCATCTGTAAAGAGGTCTGGTGCCCTCTTCTGGCCTTCAAGCATACATACAGACAGAATATTGTATACATACATAATAAATAAATAAGTATTTTAAAAAAATTATTCATTGTATTCAAGCAAGAATTTTTAAAATACAGAATGTGAAATTTTTTAGGAAATAAGATAAACATTAGAGATAGTAAATTTGGTATGTCAAATATTCCTAAGATAATCTTGTATCAAATGTTAGAGAGATCCACACTTTTTGTTGTCATTGTTGTGAGACAGGGTCTCTCCATGTAGACCATGGTCCTACAGAGATCCTCCTGCCTCTGCTTCCCAAGTGCTAGGACTAAAGGCATGGGCCGCCATTCCTGCTAAGATCTACTTTTAAAGAGAAAATCAGTAGAGTACCCGCTGCTTCTAGCAATGCTTCCAGTCTCGCCTGGGTCTCGGGATCCACTGTGCGTAAATCTGCTCCTTCTGCTGTACTTGATAAGAATATCTCTGATGTTTTAAGGACTGGGTTATCCAAATCTTCTTGGTCCAAAATAAATGATTCAACCTGTTTATGAATTAAAGATCGAATAATGATGAAGCTGATGCCAATATGACTATAATAACTATAATCTAAGTCAGTATTATTTAAAATTTAAATATAACCAGATAATTATATAAACACAAGCTATGAGGACAGAACTGAGGGAGCATTTTCTGTTAATCTTCAAGCATGATGACAGGTATAACTCAGACATACTAATAAGTTTCTTGAAGAGCACTGTATCTTTATGTTCCTAGCACAGAGCATAAAACTCTATATACACGTGTCTTTTATGAAATATATGTGCATAACCTCTTAGAAAATTGTAAACAGAACTAGGTAGCAAAATAACAATCACATACAAACATACAGCTAAGCCTCCTATTGCAGACCTGCACTACTAGCTGCTCAAGAAGCTGAGGCAAGAAGATCAAAGTACAAGACTTACCTAGACAACTGAGTAAGACCCTTGTCCTAAGTAAACAGAAAAAGGGCTGTGGGGGAGGGGGGGGAGTGAAAGGCAGTGGATGGCTGAAAGTAAAAGTACCTGCTGCCAAGCTTGATGATCCAAGTTTGACCATGGGAACCCACATTGTAGGAGAGAACTATATTCTGCAAGTTGTCCTCAGACCTCTACACTGACACCCATATGTAGACATACAAACATAGATAAATAAATGTAAGTGGGAACTGGGTATTATCTTATATTAGAACACTTGCTTGCCTAACATGCAAACCTCTAGGCTCAATCTCCAATACTGAAAATAGAAATAGCATTGCTAGGCCATTATAAGACAACTGTCCTCTTTTCTAAATAATTTATTTTGACTTTAAAAAAATGAGTTAGATTTAACCTACTGCTGGGTGTGGTGATACATGCCTAAGAATACATCATACCTAGCAGGCATCTGATTTATATTTTGCTGAAATTAATAATAGTATGAACAAAAATCAATTAAAAAATATACATGGGGGCTGGAGAGATGGCTCAGAGGTTAAGAGCACCGCCTGCTCTTCCAAAGGTCCTGAGTTCAATTCCCAGCAACCACATGGTGGCTCACAACCATCTGTAATGGGGTCTGATGCCCTCTTCTGGCCTTCAGGCATACACACAGACAGAATATTGTATACATAATAATAAATAAATATTTAAAAA
>NW_026068214.1:239468-240618 GCF_014885135.2 Alexandromys fortis
AAAAAAAAAAAAAAAAAAATACCCCCCCCCCCATGGTGGTGGCACATGCCTCTAATCCCAGCACTGGGAAAGCAGAGGCAGGTGGATCTCTGTGACTTCAAAGTCAGTCTGGTCTACAGCTGAGTTCCAGGATAGCCAGGGTTGTTACACAGAGAAACTGCATCTTGAAACCCATGCCCCACCCCCAAAAAAAGACATTTTAGGATGGAGGTATAGCTCAATGGAAGAACACTTAGCATGCTGAAGGCCCTAGCCCTAGGTTCAAACCCCAGCTCTCAAATACAAGTAAAAAAAATTGTATTGAGGGGCTAGAGAGATGGCTCAGCAGTTAAGAGCATTGCCTGCTCTTCTAAAGGTCCTGAGTTCAATTCCCAGTAACCACATGGTAACTCACAACCATCTGTAATGAGGCCCTCTTCTGGCCTGCAGGCATACATGCAGATAGAATGTTGTATATATAATAAATAAATATTTTAAAAAATTGTATTGAGTAGATAGTTGAATATTAGCAACCACAAATTTCATTTTTGGTAATCTTTACAAAGCCAACACAAATTTTATTTTTGGTAGTCTTTACAAAAAGCCTTTACAGGCAAGGTGTGGTGGCACACCTGTTATCTCAGCACCTAGAAGGTAAAAGCAGGAGTCTGAGAATAGCCTTGGCTACACTAAGTTTGAGACCAAACCTGATGTTACCCTGTCTAAAGAAAAAGAAAATGAAAGAAAAGGAGTGGGGAGATCAAGATGACTCAGTGGGTAAATATGCTTGCCATACAAACCTGGCAACCCAAGTTCAGACCCTAAAATTCATGCAGCAGGATAAAAAACCAACTCCCACACTTTGTTATCTGACCTACACACACACACACACACACACACACACACACACACACCATATAAACTTTTTTAAAAAAACTCATCACTTAAAGAGATTGAGGTAGGAAGATTAGGAAGGTTGAAGTTAGTCAGCTATATAACACAACCTAGTCTCAAAAAAATTGGTTACAGCATGGTGCATATCTGTAGTTTCAGCTACTTGGGATGTTGATGTAGAATAAATGATCAATGAGATAAAGAGAAGCCTGGGCAACACAGCAAGAACCCATCAGAGACAGAGACAGAGACAGAGAGAGAGAGGGAGAGGGAGAGG
>NW_026068214.1:244099-263955 GCF_014885135.2 Alexandromys fortis
GAGAGAGAGAGAGAGAGAGAGAGAGAGAGAGAGAGAGAGAGAGAGAGAAACAGTAGCTATATAAAAAGAAGCTCCTCAGCCTACTGGCTATAATCAAGTACACAGCTGAGCATGGTGACACATGCCTTTAATTCCAGCATTCTAGAGACAGAGGCAGGCACATCTTTTGAGTTCAAGGCCAGCCTGGTTTACATAATGAGTTTTAGGACAAATGGGGTTATGTAGAGAGGCTTTGTCTCAACTGAACCCCCTTGGCAAAAGAAAAGTATATAAACAAATTTTAAAACCCAAAGGTCTGAATCAGGTCAAATACTGACTTTTGCTGGATATAGGAGTACACATCTATATCCTAGTCAGAAGCTAAGGAAGAATATGTCAAGTTCAAGGCTAGCCTGGGCTGTGTTATAGAAATCCTGCCTCAAGGCACTGGAGAGAAGGCTCAGAGGTTAAGAGCACTGAATGTTCTTCTGGAGGTCCTGAGTTTAATTCTCAGCAACTACAAGATGGGTCACATCCATCTGAAATGAGATCTGGTGCCCTCTTCTGGCAGAAATGCATGCATGAACACTGCACACATAATAAATACATACATCTTCAAAAAAGAAAAGGAAAAACATAGCACTAACATTAACTAACTATATAAGTTTGTGTATGTTATATATTGTATTTGTTTCCTCATATGCAAATTAAGAACCATAATTTTTCTTATATGGTACCTACAAGGTTGGTTTTTAGAATATATAAGGAAGCATTTTAGTACAGTGGAAATGAGACCTCAACATATCATAGTTATTACTATGATTCTGGAAGTCAAAGTAGTGAAAGTAAATACTCTAGAACATACAAAATCTTGGTGTTCAGAACTATAGCAATTTGGTATGGCTCAAATATAAAAAGCAAATGGAGATCAGTGAGGATTAGTCTGTAAAGATAACAAAAGCAAAATCCAAAATAATTGTGTATGCTATGAAAAATATTTTTTCTTTGAGAGGGGAATATTCAACAGCCTATGCTAGCAGCAATCCCCATTACCTCAGTCTCCACAGCTCTTGAACTACAGGTTAAAATGAGTAATATTTTAGTAAAAGAGAATTTACTCTGATATCAGGGTAAAGATCTAGAAACTAAGATTAAAGGCAGACAGACAATTATAGTATAGATGAAAGATAAGTTTCATTTACAGCAGAAGTGAGAATACAGAAAAAGGAATAAAATGTCTACAGTGAGTAGTAGCAGCAGTGTGAGCTATGACTTGGGTTAAGGCAATGAGTTACAATGATGTGGGATTTCCCTCTGTATGCTGTGATTACCATTAATGAGTAAGGAAAACTGGCTTAGCCTGTTGAGAGCGCAGAACTTAGGAGAAAACTAAGCTGAATGCTGGGAGAAAGAAGAGCAGAGTCAGAGAGAGGCCACGGAGCCGCCAGAGATAGGCTGAAACTTTGCTGGTAGGCCACAACCTTGCAGTGATATACAGATTAATAAAAACGAGTTAAATTAATATGTAAGAGTTAGCCAATAAGAAGCTAGAGCTAATGGGTCAAGCAGTGATTTAATTAATAGTTTCTGTGTGATTATTTCAGGTCTAAGCTAGCTGGGCAGCCAGAAACCAACAAGCAAGGGCAATGCTACTTATAAAGATGATGAGGCTGAGTATGTAGCTCATTGCTAAAGCACCTGCTTAGGATGATGCCCAAAGCCATGGATTTAATGTCCAGTATCACACGCACACACAAAAGGAGGAAGGAACAGAATAGATGGAAGAAGGAAATGACTGTTTCAGTTTTAGAACTGGAGTCTGAGATATTTACAAAAAACAAGCAAAAGATAGTTGGAAGGTCTCTTAAAGGAATCTGGGAATGATAGTACACACCTGTAATCCCAGCGCAGAGGTTAAGGAATGAGAGTGTGAGACTAGCCTGGGATACAAAGGAAGCACAAGACCAGCCAAGGGCTGGCTACACAGAAAAAATTTAAATAACTTAAATAATGGGGGTATCAGGCTGCTGATGTTTGTAGCTCAGTGTTAAAAAGTAATCAAGTCAAAGCTACATCAAAGACACTAAACAACAGGCCAAAGATATCAAGTAGTATCACCCCCAGATAAAAATTACTTAAGATAAAGAAAAGAGGGAAGCTACATGGATATCTTAAGGAGAATGTTCTCATTAGAGGGACCTGAAAATGGCAAAGGTAGAATATGCTGGTACAGTGTATAGGACATTAAGGGAGTGGCTTAGCAGACAAAAGTACAAACTGCATTTGGCCATGCAAGTCTGTCAATCAGGGTTAAACTCCCTGAACCCAAGTGAAAAGCCAGACATGAGGCAGAGACAGAAGAATTACTCAGAAACTCGTGGGACAACTAGCTTGCAGGACACAGTGCAGCAGCACAAAAAAGAGACCCTGCCACGACAGGGTACAAAGTGAGTGCTCACTCTGAAGTTTTCCTCTGTCCTCCACATGCATGTCATGGCATACTCCTGCCCCCACCACAGAGTAAATAAGAGTTATAAGTAGTTGGACTTTTGTTAAAATATGAGCACAAGACACAAGATAATAATCCATGATAACTGAGTAGGAATGCTTTTATTTTAAATTATTATCCTTGTAAGTTCACCTCTTTTTTAAAAAATTTATTTATTTTATGTATGAGTGTTCTACTTGCGTGTATGTCTGCACACCAGAAGAGGGCAGGGCATTAGATCCCACTATAGATGGCTTTGAGCTACCATGTGATTGCTGGGAATGAAGTTCAGGACTTCTGGAAGAGCAATCCATGCTCTTCTTTAAAAAAATTAAAAAAAAATCGATGGGAAAAGATCTTCACTAACCCCACATCAGACAGAGGTCTGATCTCCAAAATATACAAAGAACTCAAGAAATTGGACACCAAAAGATCACATAATCCAATAAAAAAAAAATGGAGTACAGACTTAAACAAAGAACTCTCAACAGAGGTCTAAAATGGCTGAAAGACACTTAAGGAAATGTTCAACATCCTTAGTCATCAGAGGAATGCAAATCAAAACAACTATGAGATTTCATCTTCACACCTGTAAGAATGGCCAAGATCAAAAACACTAATGATAACTTAAGCTGAAGAGATTGTGGGGAAAAGCGAACACTTCTACATTGCTGGTGGGAATGCAAACTGGTACAACCCCTTTGGATGTCAGTGTGGCGATTTCTCAGAAAATTAGGAAACAACCTTCCTCAAGACCCAATAATACCACTTTTGGGTATATATTCAAAAGAGGCTCAATCGTGCCACAAGGACATGTGCTCAATTATGTTCGTAGCAGCTTTGTTTGTCATAGCCAGAACCTAGAAACAACCTAAATGCCCCTCGATCGAAGAATGGATTAAAAAAAAAATGTGGTACATTTACACAATGGAGTACTACACAGCAGAAAAAAATAACGACAGCTTGAATTTTTCAGGAAAATGGGTGGAACTAGAAAACATTATTTTGAGTATCCCAGACACAGAAAAACAATTATCACATGTACTCACTCATAGGTGGTTTTTAAGCATAAAGCAAAGAAAGCCAGCCTACAAATCACAATCCCAGAGAACTTAGACAGCAATATGGACACTAAGAAAGACTTACATAGATATAAACTACATGGGAAGTAGAAAGTATAAAAAGACAAGATCTCCTGAGTAAATTGGGAGCATGGGGACCTTGGGGGAGGGTTGGAGGGGGAGCGGGAGAAGCAGGGAGGGGAGCAGAGAAAAATGTAGAGCTCAATAAATATGGAAAAAAAAAAAAGAAGTAGCTTCAGCAGCATTGACACCAGAGAGACCCATTAAGAGACAGGCCAGTAGGCCTGGGTGTGGTGGCGCCTTTAATTCCAGCACTTGGAGATGCAGAGGCAGGTGGAGCTCTGAGTTCGAGGCCAGCCTGGTTTACAAAGCAAGTTCCAAGACAGTCAGAGCTATGAAAGAGAAACCCTGTCTTGAAAAACCACACACACACACACACACAGAGAGAGAGAGAGAGAGAGAGAGAGAGAGAGAGAGAGAGAGAGAGAGAGAGAGAGAGAGACTGAGACTATGAGAGAGGCCATCTGTCAGCTGAGGGCAAGGCTAGCTTTAGGACCCTTGAAGGGCTGCTCCTATATCTTGCTCTGGGGACGCTTGTTTCTTTGACTTTTGTTTTCCTGAAGTTATCAGCCTAGTCTGCTGTTGGCTAGCACTGAGAAGACAGAGGCTGAAGACTTGCTGCAAACTCAAGGCTACCCAGTAGTAGTAGAGTTCCAGACTACCCAGGGCTACATAGCAAAACCCTGTCTTGGGTGAACAAGAATAAATAAAAGAGCTGGAGGTGTAATTCAGTTGGTTAAGGGCTTGCCTAATACGCATAAGGACGCTGGTCCCATCCCCAGTACCTTGTAAATCAAGCATGGTGGTACATACAGGCCAGGCCAAATTAGAATAAAATAATAAAAGGAAAAGCATCCCTTCCCACTTTGCATTCTTTGTGGTGTAATCCACATAACATAAAATTAACCATCTCAAGTCAGAGGAACTAGTAGTTCCTAGTATTTACACATTCAAACTGTTGTGTGACCATCACCACTGCACACTGCAGAGCCGTCCTCTCATCCCAGAAGGAAACTATCCCCGGAGAAAACCCATGGCCCATCCCCCTCCCTGAGCCCCTCGAAGCTGTGACCCCTGCCTAGTCCCTGTGGATCTGCCTATTCTGGACATTACTTAAAAATAGAGTCCTATAGCGTGTTGTGAAAAAAAAATTTTTTTCGAGACAGGGTTTCTCTGTAGCTTTGGAGCCTGTCCTGGAACTAGCTCTTGTAGACCAGGCTGACCTCGAACTCACAGAGATCTGCCTGCCTCTGCCTCAAGAGTGCTGGGATTAAATATGTGTGACACCACAGCCCGGTGCAATCCATGCTCTTAACTACCAAGCCATCTCTAGCCCATAGGTAGGTCCACCTCTTAATGTCCATCCATGGCCTCAAGTAAAGACTCAAACCCTACCTTTGGGGAGGGGGGATCATCCAATTAATGCACAACAAGAATTATACATTGAATTTGATATCTTGGATTGTCACAAAGCCATAACAAAATTAAATATGACAAGGTAATTAAATTGCAACATTCCTGGGACACACAATATAACTTATTAATATTGAAAGGAGTTTAAACGGACAGGTAAAAGTAAAGTTTTCTCATTCCTTGAAATAGTCCTATTACTGAAAAATACTGATTTCCGTAAGAGCAGAAAATATTTTTTTCATCTAAAACCTAGCATAAAGCTTAACAAATAAGATGATCTTAAATAAATAAATCTACTCAAAAATACCATCAGGCAAGGCCTGGTGGTATAATCCTGTAATCTCAGATACCTAGGAAGTTGAGGCAGGAAATTCAAAGTTCGCTAGAACTGAGTTCAAGGACAGCCTGAGCTGAGAGCTGGAATTCTAAGTGCCACAAAGAAAAAGAAAGCAAGCTGGGAGTTAGGCATCGTTGCTATGCCTATAGTCCCAACACTTGGGAAGCTGAAACAGGATTGCTGTAAATTCCAGGACAGCCTGGACAATACTACAATATGAAATGATACCTTAAAAAAAAAAATTAGGGATATAGCTCATTCACAGAGCACTCTCCTGGGATGTCCAAGACCCTAGGTTTCAGTTCCCTGAACAGATGGGTGGATATTTAACCAACCAAAATTCATTTTAACTAAATTTTTTTTTTTTTGCTCTGTGTGTGTTCTGTGTCCCATAGTATACATTGCAAGTCAAAAGACAACTGTGCAAATCAGTTCTCTCCTTCCACACACAGGTTCTAGGAATTGAACTCAGGTCATCAGGTTTGACAGCAACCATTTTACCAGAAATCTTAAATAAGTTATCAAGGACTTAACCTCTTGAAAGACTTTTTCTGTTTTCTTTTTACAAAGACAACAGATCTTTGGCCTTGCACAGGATATGAGAGTACTAGACCACTAAGATATTGATCACCAATTCTTGTTTTGTTTTACCTTAAGGCAGGGTCTTGTGTAACTCACTATGTAGCTAAGAACAACCTTGAATTTCAGATTCTCCTGCCTCTACCCCCAAGTGCTGAGATTATAGGTGTACATCATCAAGTCTAGTTTATATGGAGATTAAACCCAGGGATCCTTGCACACTAGGTTAGTACTCTACAAAAGAGCAGCTGCTTAGGAAGGGAAGTTAAGAGGTGGAGGTCAGAGAACAATCTTAGATGCCCTTCCTGCTCAGGCATCATACACCTTGGTGTTTTGTTGGTTTGGGTTTTTTTTGTTTTGTTTTGTTTTTTTGTTTTTTGTTTTTTGACAAAAGGGCCTCACTGTGGCCTGGGAATAATAGCCAATTAAGTTAGGCTAGGCTAGGCTGGCTAAGTAGCAGCCAGCAAGCTCCAAGGGATTTACCCGTCTTGGCATCCCCAGGGTAGAATTATAAACACACACACGGCCACTTCTGGCTTTTTACGTGGATATTGGGGATCTAACTCAGAATGCCATGCTTGCCTGGCAAACACTTTAAAGCTATCTCCTCATCCACCTTTATCTTTCAATTCCTTAATGTATAGGTCAGGCTAGCCTGGGCATTCTCTGATCTTCTTGCCTTAGCTTCCATGTATTCTAAGTCATGGGCAGGGACCTTTAGAATTCTTTTATTTTTATCTTTCTTTTGGGATGGGGTCCATTGTAGCCCCCACTGTCTTCTAACTCTTAACTCAGTATGCACTGAGGACAACCTTCAGCTTCTGATCCTCCTGCCTCTACCTCCCAAGTACTGAAATTATAACCTTGCACCACCAAGCTTGGTTTAATGCTATGCTGGGATAAACCCAGATTTTCCTATTATACTAGTCAAGCACTCTACCAACTGAGATACATTCCCAGCCTAGAACTATGGAATCTTCTTATGAAAGATGAGTTCATGAAGAAGTCCCACCCACTAAACAGTTTCTTCTGTAAAAAATGAATAAACAGAAGAACTAGAGAGATGACTGAGTGGTTAAGAGCACATACCACTCTTGCAGATCAGAGTTCTATTCCTAGCACCCACCTTAGAAACACCTCTAACTCCAGCTCAAGAGAAATTTGATGTGTCTGGCCTCCACTGACACAAACACTCACAATCAGACTCCACAGACACATATTTAAGATTAAAAGTCTTGAAAAAAGCCAAAGAACGAATGAGCAAACAATGCCAAAAGATCAGTAGCTGAGTTCCAAGCCACACAGTAACATTATACATCTATAATGTATCAAGTATCTTCCAACATGAGGATGTACATGCAGATAGAGCACTCATATAGAAAATAGATACATAAATAAATCTTTTAAAAAAAGAATTTCTTAATCCCAGCACTGGGAAGCAGAGGCAGGCGGATCTTTATGAGTGCGAGGCCAGCCTGGTCTATAAGAGCTAGCTAGTTCCAGGACATGCTCCAAAGCTACAGAGAAACCTTGTCTCAAAAAAAAAAAAAAAAAATTTCACTTCTGGTCATATATCCAAAAAATGGAAGACAGTATCTAAACGAGATATTTGTTCACCTATGTCACAGCAGCATTATTCACAACCATCCAAGGCTGGGCATGATAGCACGTCCCTGTCTGTAATTCCATTCCCAAAGCTGAAGGAGTTCGAAGCTAGGCTGGGCATGGTGACTTTAATCCCAACACTAAGGAGACAGGAGGACCTCTGAATTTGAGGTTGGCCTGGTTTACATATGGAGTTTCAGGACAGTTAAGACTGGGCTACAAAGCAAGACCCTGTGCCTCCTCCAAGACTAGAGAGCTGGGTGATTGTCCACACCTGTAGCTCCAGGAGGAGGAGCACAGGTTCAAAGTCATCCTAAACTACAATGGAAGAAAGGAACTGAGGGAAAAAGAAACGGGATAGACACCTGTAATCCCAGCATTTAAGGATTAAAGGCACAACAATTCTAAGTTCCAGGCTAACCTAGACTGTATATGTGACACTGTCTCAAAAAGGGAGACAGGGACAACAAAGACGGCTATGCAGATAAAAACACTGCCACACAAACCTAACACCTGCATTGGATTCAGATCTCCAAGTGGAAAAAGAGAACCAACTTCCAAAAGTTGTCCACTGACCTTCACATTCAGGAATGGGTCATGGATTTCCTTCCTCATCCTTTCTCTCCTTTCTTCCCTCCGATTTCTCACACACACAATTTTCTAAAAGAACATTAAAAAAAATGAAAACAGGAATTCATTACTTGTCCTTTATTATATTTATGAACTACATGTTATGTGTTTAAATACGCTTTTTAAAAAACAAAAACAAAAACAACTCTCATACTTCGTTTCACAATACAGTCTTCTTCCACTCACACTAACTGGTTCTACATTGCTCTAAATTCATAGCGCACATAATTACATGCAATGCATTAATTTATATGCTGTCTTACTGCTTTACAGAACAATATTGTCCAAGATTGATACTCTTGAAGTAAAGAACAGTTACAGTAATTCCACATAGCCTCTTCATTTAATATTTCCAATGTCTCCAAAATTTACACACTAGAATACAAAGTTATATTTCCTATTTTATCACTGGTATTTATATAATAAAACCCTTTCTGTCTTGAACACACTAAAAGTCCTCATAACAATTTTTGTATGTTGACTTTCATGAAAACGAGGTAAACTTTTTGAAAATATTTAAAGTTATTTTAACCAATAAACTTATATTGAACTTTTCAGTACCTTCTATTTCTCTCTTGTTCAGGTTATGTGTAAGCCTTGAGATGCTATTAAAAGCAGTGAGTCACCTTGTTTACCTAAAGTTTGAATACAGAGTATTCATGACAAAATTGCCATCCCTGACAAGTGTGACGTCTATACTAGCGGTTCTCAAGCAAGAGTAATTTTGTTCCCAGGAGGCATCATATGATTGAAGAATTTGGGTCTATCTCAATTATGTGGTTTCTACTGGCATCTAGTGGATAGATACAGATGTTGCTAATGCATAGGAGAGACCTCACAACAAAGAATCTGGCCCAAAATGTCAGTATGCTACTAAAAAACTCTGCTCTGTATTATGTAATAAATAACTAAATAACTATAAAGGAAATTAACTAGCTCTTTTGCCAGTGGAGGAAAAAGAAAAACCTCTCTATGATCTGTGGTTTTGACTTAACTACTGACCTAACTATCTAGCCTGTGCTTTTGAATCTAAAAGTAATTTTCAGAAAGAGAAAAAAATTCCTACAAAGCTTCTGCTATAACTTTCAGGTCCATATTCAGTATCTTTGTGCTTTTACTTTCTATATTATCTTTTCTATCTAGACTGCTGATTTTTCTTCATGAAACTGTTTAGTTTATAATAATTTTAACCTTTTTTCCCTTTAATGGAGTTTGAACCCAGAGATAGATGTGCATTAGTCAAGAGTTCTACTCTACCACTGAGCTATACCTTAAGCCCCATAATAATTCCTCTCCCCGCCCCCCATAGTTTCTTTTTTCTTTCACTGTGTAGCCCTGGTTGGTCAGAAGCTCAATATATAGTATACAGACCAGGCTGACTTTGAACTCAGAAATCTGTCTGCCTGGTATTAAAGCTTATTTGTAAGTACACCATTTTTTATAATTTTAAAAGCTGCCACAAATTATTCAAATATAATATATGTATACTCTTATGAGAGATAACTTAAAAATATCAAACTAAAAAGTCCTTTCTTTAGGAATTTTTTCTTCGAACCTATTAAAAGGGCAGAGGTATCTATCACTCTAAAATTTACATTCAAAAACTGGTTTGCAATTGGGCGTAATGATGCACTCCTTTGATCCCAGCACTAGGAAGCAGAGGCAGAGGGGTCTCTGTGAGTCTGAAGCCAGCTCACACGGTGAGTGCCAGAACAGTCAAAGCTACATAGTGAGACCTGTCTCAAAAAAAACAAACAAACAAAAAATGGTTTGTGAGCTGGAAAGATGGTTCAGTGGTTAAGAATGACTGCTGTTCCAGAGGATCTAGGCTCAATTCCCAGAATCTATATGGTGGCTCAAAGCTGTCTGTAATAACTCCAGTCCCAAGGAGTTCCAATGTCTTCATCTGGCTTCTGTTGGGCATTGCACACAAACAAAACACTCATGAACGTAAAATAATGTTAAAAAAATAAACTGGTTTGTAAGAAGAGATGGCTTAGTTAGTGGTTAAGAGCATGGACTACTCTTACAGAGGACTTGAATTCAGATCCTAGAATCCACAATGAACTGCTCAGAACTGCCTTCCAGTTCTAGGGATTCTAAAAGAACCACAAATTTAGCATACAGGCACACATATACATACAAATAAATCTTTAAAAGATAATTTAAATAGACTTATATGGGTTTTGTTTGAGACAGGTTCTCATGTAGCTGTAGCTCAGGCTAGCTCTGCTATGAAACTGGGATTGGCTCCTGATTCTTCTGACTCATTCTCCCAACTCACTGAATTTACCTAGCTCTAAGAAATTTTTAACCTGATCTCTATTATCAAATGCAAGTTCTGACTCCTCTAGTCAAGGATTTATGTGGAGAAGGAAGAGATTCAATAACCCTGAAGAAATACAAAACAGATATTCTCAATATTTAAAACCATACATAATAGTTAGATCTGGTGGCATTGACCTTTTAATACTGAGGCTGAAGCAGAAGTATTAAAAGTTTTAAGTCCAGTGTGGTGGCCTAGGCACTTGGGAATCCCAGCACTTGCAAAGCAGAGGTAGGTGGATCTCCATGAAGTTTTAGGACATTCAGGACAGCCAGGGCTTCACAGTGAGACTATCTCAAAAAAAAAAAAAAAGAGAGAGAGAGAGAGAGAAGAAAAGAAAAAACAAAAACAACAATAACAAAAAACCCCAAAAGGTTTAATCCCTACTAAAGAGCAAGTTCAAAGTTAGCCTGAGCAATTTAGTAAGCACCTATCTCAAATCTTACAAAGAGATGCTAGGGGTGTAATTAGCGAATACTGCTAGCATATGCAAGGCCCTGGGTTTAATCCTCAGCGCCACTAAACAAATACCTGAATGATGGTATTCACTAAGATAATATAATTTTTGTATTTTAAAAAAAATGTATGGAGGCTGGTGAGATGGCTCAGCAGTTGCAAACAAGCACATCTAGCCCAACCACCTCAGTTCAAACCCCAGAACTCATAATAGTAGAGAGAATTGACTTCCACAAATTGCCTACAACATCCAGAGGAATATTATTGAACACACATGCATTATGTATGCACAGAATAATAGTAATAATAATAGATAAGATTAGGAGAAAAAAAGAAAAATTTACTAATAGTAACAGTCCTATCCCCTCCTCAAACTACAGGACCTTTCAACGTAACCAGCAAAGACAATACTGGGTCTTTTATTTCTAATTTCTTACGTTCTGCCCCAAATGGGGAAAAAGACAATCTCCACTTCCAACTATGTAACAACTAATTCATTGTATCTTAAATAATTTAGGAAATATGAAAATTAGGATTTTATTATTATTCATCAAATACTTCATAGGTTAGTAATTTTCTAAGAATATTATGTTATCCCTTTCAAAGCAACAAGATAGCTCATAAAAGAGAAAATAGAAAAGGTAAGTAACTTACTTAAGCAAACAGTTCATTTCATTCACAAAAACAGACTATAGAACCTGAAACTTACTGCTGGTATGAAATATTTCAGGAATTTCTTTTCTGAAAGAAAAACCACAAAAATAGCTTTCCTTTCCCACAGACTAAGAATCTACATGTACATTGAACCCCACCCTATCTCCCCAAAAAAAGCTCTGTAAGCTCAGAGGATTACATTCCAAAACTAAAGTTTTTTTTTCTTTCTGTTGTTGATGTTGTTTTTAAAAGAAAACAAAAAGAAGGAAAGCCAGCCAGCCAATCAGACATAATGGAGGAACAGACAGAAGACTGCCTAGCACACACACAAGTCCAGCCTGGGTTACAATGTATAACCCTGTCCAAACAGAGAAAAAGATCTGAATATACACTCATACCCAAATTCATTTTGGGGGTGGCACAGAATATATAAGTAAACAGGAGAATAAGAATAGGTGTTCTGGCCAGGCATAGTGGCGCACACCTTTAATCCCAGCATTTGGGAAGCAGAGGCAGGTGGATCTCAGTGAGTTTGAGGCCAGTCTGGTCTACAGAGTTCCAGGACAGCCAGGGCTGTCAACAGAGAAACCCTGTCTTGAAAAACAAACAAACAAACAAACAAAAAAAAAAAAAAAACAAAGAATAGGTGTTCTGAGGCTGAAAAAATGGCTCAGTGGTTAAGAGCACTGACTGCTCAGTTCAATTCTCAGTACCCACATGGTGGCTCAACAGCTGTAAATCCAGTTTCAGGGACATGACACCTTCTTCTGTACTCCTTGGGCACCAGGCACTCAAGTGGTTCACACCATATAGGCAAAACACTATTACATATAAGTCCAAATTTTATTTTTAAGTATGAAGCTAGGCATGGCAGCACATACACTCAAGTACTTGGAAGGCAGAAGCAGGCTGACCTCTATGAATTCAAGGCCAACCTGTCCAGGCCAGCCAGAGCTACACAGTAAGACCCTGCCTCAAAAATATGAGACAGAGACAAAGGGAGAACCGACCTTACCTCAAAAATAAATAAAGTGGTGAAAATGTATAGATTTTACCCATAGCTTTAACACATTGTATGAAATGTGTGTTTGTATGTGTGTGTGACAGAAACAAACACTGAGAAAGGAATTTGACTTGGAAGTTCACTAGCACTCTTTATCTGTGAAGAAATTTAAACACTATTCATTAAAAAGCAAATCAGTAACCTCTAATCTCATTCATACCAATTATGTCAAAGTGGCCCCCAAAAATCAAGGAGACTACCTTCCTGTAACATTTAGAACAAAACCAACCTTTTCAGTCTTCCTTTCAAGTTACAAAGAAAAATGAAACAAAACTTTAGAATCTAAAGTTACTCACTGCTTTATTTCCTAGCTAAACAGACATGTATTCTGAGTTCAGCTCAAGTTTGACTGAATGGATAAAGCCTTCCACAAACCCAAAATCAAGGGAGCTACAGACTCTTGCAATGACCAACTACCCAAGTAAAATTCTTCTCTCATCTTGACTTAGAATTTATTTCCCTACAGTGAAATTCAAAAATATGGATGGATAACATACATAGCTTTTTTCCCAAAGTAAAATGTTGAGTCCAAATAAACTCCTGTTTAGACCTAGAAATAACAGTGTTTAACTGTACTTTGCAGTTAACTTCTCTTTATTCTTCTCAAATGCACAAGCCAGGATTATGGTACACAGAAATTCCTGTACTTTAACACCAGGACCAGAGGTTAAAGTCACAAGGAATGAACCAGGCCTAACATAGGCCCAACAAAGAAATACTTGGCTAGGCATGGTGGTGCACACCTGTAATTCAGCACTAAGGAGATACAGGCAGGAGAGGATCACATAAAGTTCAGCCGGCACAGTCTACATACCAACTCACAGGCTAAATTAAAACATCCAATAAATCATAGTCAAAATTTAAAAAAGTAATAATTCTGGGCACTTAAAACATCACAGTATAGCACTCTCTTGACCACCGCCAAAAAAAAGAGTAACATACATGTATATGCATGCGATAAAGTGTGCAGAGAGCTACAACTATGTGTTTGTCACCTTTTCCTCCAAGAAACCAAAGACAGTATCTACAATCCTAAGTTGCTCTCACCCGAAATGAGCACAAGGGAATATACACATGTGCTAAAAGAAATGAAAGCTCGACTTATTTTCTTCACAAGAAAAGATGTCTGTAGGATACCTCACCTTCTCCCAGGCTGAAAACCTCAGCGTTCGACTATCCAGCTATCCCAAAGCTCAAAGATGCCTTGAAACTTCCTTTTCCTGCCTAACTTCACAAAACATCCAAGAGCCAGTCACGTGACTCCTTTTCAGCGTGAAAGCTGAGAACTTAATACTCACCTGCCTCAAACTACAGAGAAAAGAAGAAGCGCTCTACTTAAATGCACAGGCAAAGCACCAGGGAAGGCAGAGGACCAGCAAGGAGGGCTCCCTGAGCTACCCGCGTCCGCCCGTCAGTTTCTCCGGCTCCCTCAGTACCAAGGGCAGGGACTCGGGCTCCAAAGACCCCGCCCTCCCCCATCTCCAACCCGGGGTGGGCGGGAGGCAGCGTGCGGAGTCCGGGTTCCCGCGCGAAGCTCGCCGAGCCAAGAACTCCCCTATTGTGGGTCGACAGGCGCTGACGGGAACCCGTCCCGCTCCAGACGCGCGCCGGAGAGCAAGCAAGAGCGCTCGCTAGGCCCGCGCCCGCTGCCACCGCCGTCGTACAGGCGACCGCTGTCAGCCAGCACTGCACCCGGGAAGCGGGAGAGCAGAGCCGCCGGCTGCCGGCCCAAAGAATCGCCCGGCTCCCGCACGCGATGTTAGAGACAAGGGTCCTGGAGCTATACCTCGGACACCTCGTCCTCGTCGCTCCCAGAGGCGCCGCCGCCCGTCCTCAGCACGGCAGCCGCCAACTTGAAATCCAGCGCCGCGTCCCCTCCGCCCGTGGCGCCGCCGCCGCCGCCGCCGCCACCGACTCCCTGCGCGGGCCCAGCCTCCCCAAAGAGCCTCACGGTGCGGATTCCCAGCCCGACCCCTCCCGGCGGAGGAGGCTCCGAGGCCCCAGCTGGGGCGGATCGCGGAGCTACGGAGTCCAAATCCTCCTCGAAGGAGGTGCCGCCACCCCCGCTGTCCGTCAGCATGGTTCGCACGCGGAGCCGGGGACACCGCCGCCGCCGCCGAATCACTCGCGGCCACCGCCGCGGCGGATCCCAGGAAGGTGAGGAGCAGCAGGAGGAAGAAGCGTCTCCGTCCCCCCCGTCCCAGCAGCGCCACTAACTTCTCACTGCCTAACCTGCTGCCTCCCGCCCCTGCGACTCATCACTGGTCGCGACTCCCAGGCGCCCGCGAACCATTGGCCGCAGCCAGCTGTCGCTCACGCTCGCCGTCACGCGCTGCTAGCTGGCTCTCGGCCCCCAAGCTGCGTTGACCCGCGCAGGCCTAGGCGGTTGTGAACGCCCGCCTCCCGCGCCGACTTCCGGTCTTCGCCTCTGCCCATTGGCCGGCCTCCGTGACTAGCGACTCACGACCTTAAAGCGGATTAGTCGGCCCGGCGGTCACTCAGGGGGAACCCTAACAATGGGGAACTCAATTGGCGCCAGGGACTGTCGGTCATTTTGTCACGGGACGTCGCGTGGTACAATTGGCCTGTGGGGAGCTTGTTCGTCCCGCCCCCATCTGAGGTGACGGGAAAGGGCCGGGGAATTTCCATCGCTCGTTAAAAGGAGGGCTGAAGTGAAACCCCGCCAGAATGAACAAAATACGAAGTAAACCTAACCCTTGGCTCGGAGAGTCTTGTGCGTCCGCGGTGCAGGAGGCGTCGAGGTAACAAAGTAGCTCCCACCTGTCGCTCTCCCTCGGGCGCCGCGGCCGCGGCCGGAAGTAGCTACGCGGGGATTGGCGGAAAGAAACAGTCAGTCTCCGCGCTGCCCCGTCTTCCTGCCATTTCCTGGTTGGAGGCCCGCGACGTCAGTCACCGGGGCAGGCTCCGCCTCTGGGACAGGTGAGGCTACTTAACCCGTTGGCCTCCGGCTGCTGAGGAGGGAGCCGGGGACCAGGAGCGGCTCTCCGTGGGCCGGGCCGGGCCGGGCCGGGCCGGGCCGGTTCTGCTCGGCGCCTCCCGCCCGTCCTAGCTGGAGCTAGCAGCGCGTGGAGGTTAAGCAACCCGGGAGCCGCTCGGGACGGCCGCCCGCGCGCGCCAAGGAGGTGGACGGGCTGCACAGCCTTCGGGCGGGATGGCGGCCGCGGGCTGGACAGCGCCATCCCTCAGTCCCGGGAACTGTCCGGCGGAGGAAGGTGGATCGGTGCGCGGAATCCGACCGCAAGGCTGGACGCGGAGAGGAGGGCGTGCTCGCCGGCTATTTCTGGTCCGCGGCCGCCACTTACTTGTTTGATGTTACTCTCTGTAAAATGGGAACGTGAGCACCCGCCCCATCGGGTGGTTATGAATTAAAGCGCACTGAGCTCAGCAGAGTGGCCAACTTATATGAAGATTTGTTTTTCTTAGTCTGTCCTCTTTCTGAAGGAGCCCGCTGCCCATTCTGGGTTCTGCCAGCTAAACCACTTCTAACAAAATTTCTGACCAAGGAGGTCACCCGTCTCTAATGATTTCCCTTCCTCTCCCTCTCAAATCCCCTTCCTCCTTTTATCAATTAAAAAAAAAAAGTTAAAAGTGTTATGGTCCCTCAGTCGTTAAAGTTAAAAATCACAAAGGAATTTGGTGAAGTTTGTATGACAAATGTTCTTTTACTCTGCTAATTACACAATACAATATCTGTACAATAGAATGATTGACTATTCCATATAACTACAGCTCTGTGCCTTTATTTATTGTACAGTTGTGTCTGTACACATTAGCTAAAAAGAAGATTGTCATCTCCTTAAAGCTCTTATAAAGAATTGTATCTATCTCGATTTGCAATATTTAGTATTTCACAACCCCCATTATTATTTATTATTCTATAAAGAATATCAATGGGCTGGAGAGATGGTTGTGCTGTTAAAAGCCAAGCTCACCAAAACATCAAAAATACAGTGGGATTTTTTTTTTCTGGGCATCATTAAGCATGCATGCTTGTAATACCAACACTTGGTTCTGCCAAGCATTTTTTTTAACTTCTTAGACTTCATAATTGCTCATTTTGACATTTCTAGATAGTGAGTGGTAGAAAATGGGAGAAAACTTATTTTATATAACTTTGGTTGGTTTTGGTTTTTCAAGACAAGGTTTCTCTGTGTAATCTTGGCTGTCCTGGAACTCACTCTGTAGACCAGGCTAACCTGGAACTCAGAGAGCTCCCCTAGCCTCTACCTCCCAAGTGCTGTGATTATAGGCGTGCCCAGCTAACATATACAATTTTACTTAGCCTGCATCTTACACTGTTTTCAAGGCATGTGTAACTAGCTCACAACCCAAACTAAGCAACTAAGCAGAAAAGAAAAAAAAAATTAGCACTGCCCAACCCACCTCAAAGCTGGCTTATCCAGAATTGGTTTGGATACTGTCCTTAGGCAAAAACAGGTATTGACTGGTGCAACATTACAAAGGAACTATTTGTCATTGCTACGATAGGTACAGAAAGAATTTCTGATGCAACTCAAATAAATACATTAGAGTATTTAAACAAAGTAATGAATCTTAAAGAGAGGAAACCAAAAGCTGGGTATTTTCAATTCCTCCATCCTTGTGAGAACTCCATACTTGTTGATTCGGTGCCTAGCATCTAGCCCATAGAGCATGGTCAATATGATTGAGCAATAACCATTGTTTCCCCTAAACCTTTGCCTGACACACCTGTCAGTCGGTAGTTTATCACTATGGAACTCTAAGTCTCCTAGACTTTGGTGACTGCTGTGTGGTTCAGAACGATTGACTATTCCATATAACTACAGCTATGTGCTTTTATTTTTTTTTTAATTTCTTATGTGTATAAATGTCTACATGTATGTCTGTGTACCACATGTGTGTCTGGGACCCACAGAGGCCAGAAGAACTGGAATTACAGATGACTGTGAGCTGCCGTGTGGGTGCTAGGACTCAGACCCCGATTCCTCTGCAAAAACAACCAGTGCTCTTAACCACCAAGCTATCGCTCCAGGCCTTTTTTTTTTTAAATCTTTTTTATATTGTGTGTGTGTTTGCATGTTCCACAGTGCTATTTTGTGGAGGTCGAAGAAGAGTGGGGTTTTGCTGGAGTGCGTTTTTTCATTTCACCCTTACAGAGTTGCCAGGGATCTAACTCGGGTTTCCAGGCTTGTGAGTAAGCGTATTTTGACTCAGTGAGCCATCTCACCTGCTCTTGATTTTTATTTTATGAAGTAGGGTCTTGCATAGCCCAGGCTGGCTGCAAACTTTCAACACAGAGGAGACTTCCCTTGAATTCTCATCTTCCCTCTTTCACGTCCTGTGCCTGGCTGGGTTTTTATTTTGTTTTGGTTGGTTTGTTTGTTTTTATTATGTAGCTGTGACTGACCTGGAACTCAGTTTACCAGGCTGGCATCAAACTCACAGAGATCCTTCTGCTTCTGTCTTCAAAGTAGTAGGAATAAAGGTCGTGCCACCTGGCATATTTGTTGTTATTGGCTAGAATTCTGTTGCCCAGACTAGCCACACATGTGTATATGCGTGTGTGTTTGTTGAGTTGGGTATACCTGTAATTCCACCATTCAGGAAACTGAGGCAGGAGAACTGAGAATTCAAGGCCAAATGGACTGGCTACATGGCATGACCCTGTCACAGTCAGGCAGTATTTGTAAGAAATGAGCATTGGAATAAAAACTATCCCAGAGCCGGGCGATGGTGGCTCACGCCTTTAATCCCAGCACTCGGGAGGCAGAGGCAGGCAGATCTCTGTGAGTTCGAGACCAGCCTGGTCTACAGAGCTAGTGCCAGGACAGGCTCCAAAGCCACAGAGAAACCCTGTCTCGGAAGAAAAAAAAAAAAAAAAAAAACTATCCCAGAGAAAACTAACAAGGCTGCTTACTGTACTGTGTTTATCCTCATTTGTTGTGTTTTGTGTTTTGAGGAGCTCACACAGGACTTCATGTATACTAGGTGAGGTCTACTCCTGATCTACATCCCCAGTAATATACGGTGTGCATTCTTCCAAGTGTGCATTTCTTTGTTACCCTCTTTCAGATAGGCAAAGAAAAAGGGGGCAAACTCTACAGCCTCAGAGGTTTTGTTTGTAGATTTGGGGGTTGGGAGAGTAGACCAGGGTCTGGCCTTTGCCTACTGAGTGCTGGGATGGCATATGCCACTATCTGAAAAAAAAGTGAATTCTTTAAACTTAATAGAAGGTTTTTTTTTCATTTTTTTTTGATACAGGGTTTCTCTGTGTAGCCCTGGCTATCTTTGAACTCACTTTGTAGACCAAGCTGACCTCGAACTCAGAAATCCACCTGCCTCTGCCTCCTGAATGCTTTGATTAAAGGCGTGCGCCTTCACTGCCCGACTAATAGAAGAATTCTTAAAACTTAATAGAGTCTCATTCCTCATAATATGATGGGTTTTTTAAGATTTGTTTTTGTTTACCTGTTTAGGTATGTGCATTTCAGTGCAGGTGACCTCAGAGGAGAGTTACAGACCCTGTAAACCACTCAGTCTTGTGCTGGAAACTGAACTCTGGTCCTCTTCAAAAGCAGTAGGAGCTCTTATCCCCCAAGCCATCTCTTCAGTCCTGCTGGGTTGTTGCTGTTGTTGGTGGTGGTGGTATTCTTATTATTACTGTTGTTATTATTATTAAGAAAAAAAAAACAAGAGACATTGAGCAAATTCTCCCCCAACTCAAATTATGCCCCTGAGTTTCTCACATTTGAAGAAATTGCAGAGGTCAGCATGTCTGAAAGCAATGGATAAAATTTGCCCCAGGGGGCTGGAGAGATGGCTCAGTGGTTAAGAGCATTGCCTGCTCCTCAAAGGTCCTGAGTTCAATTCCCGGCAACCACATGGTGGCTCACAACCATCTGTAATGAGGTCTGGTGCCCTCTTCTGGCCTGCAGACATATACACAGACAGAATATTGTATGCATAATAAATAAATAAATAAATATTTTTTAAAAATTTGCCCCAGGAAAGCCATTTTCTTGATCATAGTGTCTCCCCCACCAGCTAAGTATATGAGTTTGACAAAAAAAAAAAAATCATAAATATGGGGACTTTGACTACATGTAGTTTTTAAGGTTTATTTTCATTATTTTTAGTTATGTACATCTAAGTAGGAGTACTTAGAGAGGTGTCGGATCTCC